>NC_092878.1:20767315-21069537 GCF_028372415.1 Notamacropus eugenii
TAACCACATATTACTTTGTGGAATTAACTCAAGGCTAGTTCTTTTTAAAAAAATTTCTTATGAAAACAAAACTATTTTCACTTTATATTCTAGACCTAATACGTCCAGTATTCTTGTATACGTGAGAGACAATATGGTATGGTGGAAGGGTACTGCATTAGAAGGAATGAAAGCTATCTTCTTGGCTAACTCTGCTGTTAGTCATGTGTGTGCAAATTTTGTATCATCTCTGGATCTGTTTCTTCCTCTGTAAAAAAATTGCAGTTAAATTAGATAATCTCTAAGGTCCCTTCTAGTCTAATAATTCTGTGGTTTATGTTGATTGACTATTGCGTAACTGAAATATTTGTACATATGATGCTGAATGGGTTGTTTGCTTAAAAAACAAGCCTCTTGTTTTCTCTCAGATAATGAAATCCTTGGGGATGAGAATCATATCAGAATAAACACTTAGGCATCTACCGCAATGACATCAGCCCTGTGGTCACAATAAATATTTGCTGATGGACAGCATTCAGGATTTCGCAACATCTGGAGCATTTCTTTCTCTTTTCCATTCTTACTCTCAGACTGCCTGCGTGATGAGCGTAGAGTATGTGCTAGCTTGTGATTAAGTCTCACCAAATGACTAAAATGCTTTTCACTTCAACCTTGAAAGTGGGGGGATGTATGTACCCAGAAAATATTCACCATTCCATGGGAACAGTTTCTAGTTTGGGAATTATTTCCCTTTAAGAATTTCCTATGAGAATATCTGAAAAACAACGCAAAACCAAAAAACCCATATGTATCTAATGGACTTTAGAAAAATTTAAAAGCAATTTGATTTGAAGTATTTTCTCCGAGCAAGCATAAAGATTCCTTCATATGTTTCTATAATGAATCTCATCAGAAAGGTCTAATCATTTGTTGACTGATACCTCTGACAAATCTCAATTTACTCAGGGGAACTTCTAGGGTTGTAATACAAATGTTAAGATTATTCTTGCATAAAGGGTGGGAGTGAAATCATGCAGGAAATTTGAAGCAAGTATTAAATTATTCTTTTTATTAAAAAAAAATGCTCCATCCCTTCCCTTTCTCTCTCTCCCACAGCCATCTTTGTGTTTTGGCTCCTTGACTCCATGAGTCACTGGGTTCACCTCTCCATGCTACGCAGAAGAAATATTGGCTGGCAGATTAATTTCTTTCCCTCTGTTCTAATACATATATATGTGTATGTATATATACATATATACATGTGTATATGCACATGTATGTATTAGATGTGCACAAACACACATATACATATATTATGCATACATGTATACATACATGCACACATTATATACCTATATAACTGTAATTTTACTGTTTTGCGTGTGAAATGAATAATATCCGATATTAATGATGTGCTCTACCAAAGGGGAGTGATCACAATGATATGTTTTAAATTTGATGTCACTCTTCAAGCGCTTTGAAATTTCATGCTTCAGAGCCTGGCATTTTCCAAAATAAATAAATAAATAAATCTGGATCTAGTATAAAATTCAGAGAATTGAGTATTGTCTACTAAAGCAACAAGATTTACGAGAAACGTCTGGCTCAATTGCATTAGGAAAAAAAATGATTTAAAAAAATTGTTTCCCTGCCTTTTAAAATGAAAACCATCTGCAATGAAAAATTTAAAATGATAAATCTTCTCCTTTCACACTACCATTGATAAATTGCTTGTTTTCTTTTTTGGGGGGAGTGGATGGGAATGGGAGATGAAGGAGGTGATACAGAACTCAGATATTCATTACCAGTTTAAATGACACTTGGTTAAAAAAAATCTATTCTTTTACTAAGGTCCTTAAGAAGATATCAGACTTATAACTGGAAAGGGACTCTTAAGAAATAACTTGTTAGAACTAAAGTTTCACCGAGGTTGGCTTTTATTAGCTGTAGGGAGAAATTTTTTTGAATCTTAATAATGTGGTGATTTTGAGTCTTAGGGTGAATTTAAGGTATGCCCTGTTTCACACATTAAGGTTTTAAATAGGTGTCTGTTTTAAATGGGCCAGCTTACTCCAAACTATATTTCTATACAATCTTGAAAGAAGAATCAATAATGGATGTTTATCCAGTGCCTTTAGCTTTTTACTTTGGCATCATTCCCGTCAAATCCAAGCTCTTCTGGGAAATGGATCTAGAAATGGGGAGCTGAAGAAAAAAAAATAACTGACCCATTCCTGTTTTCTTTTATTCTTCTGCTCTTTCAGAAAAGAGAAGGAAAAAAAGGAAGGTTTATTTTGTTTGTTATTTAAAGAACTCCATGTTTGTATGGCTTTCTTCCTTACTATGAAACACTCCTGGAAGAGGATCTATGCATTTAATTTGTTTTGTCACGGATCCCAGGATACTCTGAATATGAAAATAACAGCCAACATTTATGTAACATTTTAAGGTTTTTCAAACACTTTATACATATTATCCCATTTAATCCAGACAACTACTCTATGAGGTTGTTGTTGTGTTGCTGTGATGTTTTATTTTTCCCCCTCTGCTCATTACATTTCACGCTCTACACTTCCGTTTTAAAATCCTAGATTGTTGCTAAGAATGTAAGCCAGAATAACATTCATAATTTAAAACCACTGTCCAATTATCATCCCCATTTTACAGATTAGGAAACTGAGACTAGGTTAAGTAACTTGCCCAAGGTCACACAACTGATAAGTGCCTGATGCAGAATTTTAATTCTTCCTGGCTCTATCTGGCACTCTATCCACTATGAAATCTGTCTCAATAAATAATGTATCATAATACCAACTACTCTCCATTCTCTGTAATTCTTTGTTTATTAAACAATGAAGGATCAATTTTGAAATATTTTGCTTTGAAACAGAAGAAGGTTAATGACGGTTTTCACACTTCTCTTCAAAAATAGGGGCATCTTACACTACTCTTGGAAAACATATTAGGGTTTAATTTGGGAATCCAGGTGCTGGCTTTCCTAGCCACAAGTCAAGGTAATTGTTTCCTAATGCAACCTGGCAGTGCCATTGAGGGCAGATTATACCAAGCTGCCATCCGGAGGTGTTCTAAGCAAGTGACAAATCCTTAACAGCAAGTCTCTGGATCTCCCCAGATGACTGCTTCTGGAGGAAAACAAGAGCACAGAGGAGCTTGGAGATCTGAGGAGGCAGCTGCTGCTGCCTTAATGAATGGCATTGTCAGTGCTGTGCTGTGGGGATGGCTGCTGCAGATCCACTCTCACTCTTCTCCTCATGGGTGTTGCTATGGGTACCAGCTCAGAGGTGTCATAGGGAAAAAGGGGGCTGGGAAAGGCTGATGAACAACAGAAAGAAATGAAGGCATATGATGGCATAATGCTATGAAGACATCCTTCCCATGTAAGCAGGTATGTTGCATTCTGCAACAGAGGTCCATTAAATATGGAGAGGAAGAGAGGTAGAGTAGGAGAACTGGCCAAACTATCAACAAAGTATGTGGAAGAAAACTTCAACTGTGGCATTGGCCCTTATCTCCACAAGGAGAGCGATGATGTGGGACCTTTGGTATTACAGTCCAACCAAAGTATCATCAAATGTCCTGCAAGTCATTACTATGTATATATATCTATATAGATCTATACACACACACACACACACACACACACACACACCACACATATATACACACATATACACTATATGTAATATATATTTATATGTATACACATATACATGTATGTCTCTCTCTACATGTATATATGTGTATATATATATATAATATACATGTACATATAATCTGTAGGGATGTTTCTGTGGCAGAGCAAAACTTGGGAAACCTGTTCATTATTTTAAAGGCTGCATATCCTTGTACATTCATTCTAACTCCTGCTATTTCTCTTTCATGATCATTGATCTTGTAGGGAGTACTGACACTCTAGTGTTTGGTTTCCAAATTAAACATCAGGATAACTTCCCCCAAATACATTCATCAGCATTAACTTAATACCCTCTCCCCAGTGTACTTTAGCCTTTTGGAACCAGACAAGAAAATCTCATGGCGATATTTGAACAAATTGTCGAATTTCAATGATTATGTGCAAATGTCAGATTCCTTCACAGCTGAGCTGGAGAAGTGACATTGTTCTAGTCTCCCAAGTTTATTCCACTTATTAAAATGGCATAAACAATGCTGAGATGGAGAGGAGGCTTTTCTATGATGCCTTACTACTGTGTTGTAATTATTGGGTCTATGTACAAATTTGTAAGGAGAGTGATTAAAATACTGCCCTGAAAACGTACAGCAAGTTCCCCCTCCCTTCTCATCCCCGTGGATTAGAGATAATAAAACTTTATATGTTATGGGCTATGCGCTTTACTCTAAACTTCTGTAATCTGGCCTTATGAGTTTGTATACTGAGCACAATACTATAAGTGCTGTTGTTGTTTTATTTTCCCTCTCTGCTCATTACATTTCACCCTCTACACTTCCGTTTTAAAATCCTAGGTTGTTGCTAGGAATGTCAGCCAGAATAACATTCATAATTTGAAACCACTGCCCATTATTTTCACACATATATCATGTAACTGTCACCAGACACCAAACTCTAGGATGATTTCCCCAAACTCATGGAAGGCCAGTGGTAGATATTTTTTTCTTAAAAAAATTTTTCTAAAAAAAAAATGTTTTTACTAAAATCATACAAGAGCCCCAAACTCTCCTGCACATACACACATACACACATACACACACACACATGCATGCATGCACAAGCTTTTTAGTTTATACCAGCTATAAAATAAAGACTTTTTATGCAATCATATACAAGAATGGTATTTAAGATTTCAAGCATGAATTTCTTTTTTTTTCCAGATGTGGTTCATGATATGCAGCATCACTGACACCAGAAACAAATCTGTGGCTAGGTCCATGCAGTTAGATTCATGGCTCTGTGTTGGTAGTTGTAGAAACACAGAAAACATACCATGAAATGAAAATGCAAAAGGTACTTAGTGGGATTGTGGGTAGAACTTCTGTCCTACTATTCTAAGACTCAACTTGGGTCCTGGATTTAAGTTATTCTATGTTGTTTCATTTTATTCCTACCTCCTGGTAATTCTCTTTTATATCTAGTTGTTAATTACTTAAATTTTAAATTGTAGTAGAGAAAAAAATAATTAAAAGAGTGTAATGGTAATTTAAATTTGAAGATCTTTCCCATTCAATAATAGGCCCATGTGACCTGCTTAAATCACAAAGAAGCCTTAGTCACATGTGGGAGGAGTTTGCTGAATGGGTGGAATAGGAAAAGTGGAGCAGAACTGGGAGGAAATTGGTGAAAGCAATTGGGGCAGGGGAGAGATGACACAGGCCAGTAGGCACAACTAAGCTCTTGAGTATTTGCTTGGGGGAAGGCCCTGGCAGGGGGCAGTGAAGACTTGGGAATGGCTTTGTCACTGCTGTGCTAATGTGTACTGACTTGTTGGTTACTAGACTGATTTGGCTTTCTGGTGTCTGAATAAATACTTCTCTTCTGCCTTCTATATGGAGAATCTGTTATACTTTGTGATTTAGGACTACCCTAGCATATTCATAATAGCCCTTGGTGCTATGAGTATTACCTGGGTAATACATTTGGTGTCATGAACAGGATTGCAGTGCATAAAATCTCTATTTGGAGGCAGAAAGGCTTTAGAGGAAGAAACAAACATCCTAAGATGGGAGGATTTGCCTTATTCCTCCCTAGCAAGGGAATGTGCTAAAAGGACTGGACCCTGGGAAAACTAGGAAGTGAGGTTACAGGAGGGGAAATCTAGAGATTTGAAAAGGTGTTTGCAAGGTATACCAATAAAACCAGGAAAAGATCTGGCAGGCATGTGTAGAAGAGGTTAGATTTTTATTAACAGGTATTATGTGTAAAAGCAGAGATGAGCTGCTGAAGGAAAAAAATCAGATGGAAAGAGTTAGTGTGCTTGGGAATTATCAGCATTTGGGCTTTCCTTTAAAAGAGCAAGCTGGTGGGTCTCAGGTGGAAGAAAAGGCTGTTCATTTAGCTCAGAAGAAGAAGCAGAAGGCTGGCAAAAAAAAGTGTGCATACAACTTTTGTACAGACCCACCCTAGTTGCCATGGCGATGACTCCCGGGCAAGTGTTTAATGTAACAATGTTACAGGTGGAGACTTCTCAGGCAGAAGAATGCCCTATACTAATGTGAAAACAAGAGAACCAAGACGGGAAGTGTTTAGGGAGATAATTGAGGATTTTACCCAGCAGGAGGTCACAGATATTTTGAGTAAGTTCACCCACAGGATGGGAGAATCCTTAATATCATGGGTGATGAGAATCAGTGAGTGATGAAGTGGCCCAGTGGAGTATCTATAGATGGCATGGATTGCTTGAAATGTATAGGTGTTACTCAGAATCCTTTGGTACAGCAAGCTTTTAGAGATTACAATATTCAAGGAGGTAACAGTGTTACTAATCTTTTAGCTTTGGCAGCAGATGGATGTAATAAGCAGTATCCTACTGACTCTATGTGCCCTAGAGGAGATAGACCCTGGTGCTCATTTAGGGACTGTATAAGAAAGTTAAACGAGGAGGTAACGAAGACTGCCGTAATAATTAGAAAAGCAGATGCCTACTATGATATACCCTTTGCAGTCTCCCATAGGAATGAAATAATGAAGATGACTCCTTGTGCTTACAAGCTCCTAGTTCTGACTCTACTAACTGCGGAAATAGGGAACCCTCTTTTGGAAGTGCTGGACAAGATTTCACTGTTAAGTGACTTAAGGGATTGGGGAAAAGATAAATTTCATTGAGAGAGAAAATGGCCAGCAGATCCAAAGTCAGAATTGATTGAAAACGAAAGAATTGTTTATTGTTCTATTGGAAGCAGGGGTAGATTTTGGAAGCATTAACTGGAAGGTATTCCAGCTAATGAACAATACAGAATGTACTGAGAAAAAGAGTTTGATACTAGATATAATAGAGAAGTAAGAACTGCCCCTACACATCCTCCTGAACTCTTGCATTCAAGTTTATCACACCTTCAGGAAGAATAGGAAATTGGCCTAGCCCCAGCTTAGATGAAAGAAATACACAGATGGGATTACAGACCCCATATCAATTTGACCATATATTGGAAAAAAATGGATCAAATACTGTACCTAGGGCAATAATAGATACTGGGGCAGAGGCTTCCCTTTTATATGGAAACTCTGATAAGTTTAAACATGGAATTCCCATCACCATCATGGATTGGGAGGGGCTGAAATATTAGTCAGACAAATCAAACCAATGATGAGAATTGGACAATTACCTAAGAAAGAATATACCATGGTAATTGTACTCATTCCTGAATATATCATTGAAATAGATATATTGAGAGGTATGATAAAGTTTACCTGAGGGGAGATACCAATTTGCAGTGAGGAAGACAGGAATTAATGCAGTTTTAGTGCTTTCATGGTCTCCAGAAGCGCAGCTGATCCTACCTACTCTGCTTCTGGTTATTGTCTCCCTGTTTCTTTTTGGCTGTTTTTCTGTTAAACTTGTTTGCTAGATTTGTTTCTTGCAGGATTAGTACCCTCTACCTGCAGATGCCTGATTGCTTAAATTGAATATCACCTCCTGTCCATGACTTCAGTGATGTGTCACCTTGATCTTGGTGTTGACCAAGCATCAGATGCCAGCTAAAAAACTGACCTCTCGATTGGGACCTCCTTGGGCAGGGACAGCTCTACATTCAATTTTAGCAGGAAGTAGCTGTGGAAGAAGAGACCTGTGCCCCTTACCCCAAAATTTTAGGCCCCATTCTTTTGAGGGGGGAAGGATGGGGTGTTTGTGCTCAAGCCCCACCCTATGTGCTTATTTTGCATTATATTCTGTAAAGTTCTGTTGATACTAGTTGTCTAAGATATTATTTTATATGTTTATTTTCTGTTATCCCTGTTACAATTCTGTTGATAACAGTTGCCCCACCAACCTATGTAATGAATACAAAATATCTTAGGGCTGAATGTAATGATAATTTAGATGAGAATATCTTTCCCATTCATTAATAGGCCCATGTGACCTGTTTAAATCACATAGAAGCCTATGTCACATGTGGTGGGAGGAGCTTGCTCAACAGGTTGCACAGGAAGGATGGAACAGAACTGGAAGGAAATTGATGAGAGTGGTTGGGGTATAGAAGAGAGGATGAAGGCAGGCAGGTAAAGCTAGGCTCCTGAGTGTTTGCTTGTGGGAAGGTCCTGGAATGGGGGGGAGGAGTAGGGGGAAGGAAGGGAGGGGAGGTTTGGGAATGGCTTTGTCCCCTGCTATGCTAATATGTATTGATTTCTTGGTTATTCTGATGGACTTAGCCTTCAGGTTTTGAGATTTGGCTTTCTGATGTCTGAATAAATGTTTTTCTTCTGCCTTCTGGAAGGAAAATCTGTTCAACTTTGTGATTTAGAACTACGCTGCCATATTCATAGTTGCCCCCAGTGCTTTGAATATTGCCTGGGGGATATAAATAGAATCAATACCAACAAGCACTCCCAAGTGTCCATGGCCTTAAGCAAGGTACTCCATCTTCTTCTAACCCTCCAAGATCAGGAAGTTGTAAAGTTCACCCTAGTCCATCAGCCTGACACTGGTTCTGATATTAATCTAAGGAAGCCACTTGCCTTTCACCACAGACACTAAAGCCTTCAGGAATAGAAAAAAAAAAAACACTTCTGCTTGACACAGGAACTTTGCTCCTTTGTGCCAGGAGATGTGACTTACCCAGGATCAGTAGAGTACATAGTTTGCATTGACTTTGAAGGCCAGGCACCAGTTAGAGTAAAAGTACTCAGTCCTCTCTCAGTACTATTATATTAGTAGCCAATGTCTTAATTTAGTGAGCAGAAATATCAAAGTTTCTAAAACTGTTAGAGGAGGGAACTCATTAGTCCATTTCTTTTCATTGGAAAGAAAGCTCTCCTCAGAGTTAAAAAAGTGTTCAGGTCTCACCTGTGACACTTTTCCTGGCTTCTATTGGCTCTGCCAGCCTGAGGAAATCACTTTTCCTTCCAGCTTCTACCTCTCCAGGAAACTCTAAGTGGCAGAGGACCTAATCTGCATTTTAGAAGTGAAAGTTTCCTCAATGGGAATGCTTGATTCTAATGGAATCTTAGGTCTCCCTCTGCCACAAATCCTGACCCCCAATTAACTTTGTATTAAGCATAGAATAAATACTATTAACTGAATATTAAAGGAAGAGAGAACCTTGGTTTAGTGGAGAGGAGGAACCAGACTGCCTTTCTATGGTGCCAATATGAAAGCCAACCTGAATAAAATCTTAAAGTTAGAAGAAGAAAAACTCTCATTATGAGGGAGGGTGAAATTTTTCTGATTGGGAAAGCCAGAGGTATGCCAAGAAATAGAAGTAATTGTATGGAGAGCACAACTAGCAAAGCAACTCCAAGCAGTTAGTAAGTCTTTATTGTTGTTACTTTCCTACATATTAGGAAATATGTTCTCTTTGAATTTAATGTGACTAATTTGTTCTTATTTTGGGCTACATGGTGATAACAGGTTATAGATTTAGAATTAGAGGGGATTTTAGAGGTCACCCAGTCGATTGTCATTTTACAGATGAGGAAATCAAGGCCCAAAGTTACATGACTTTGTGTAGGGTATACAGAAAGAGGAAGAGAGAGCATTTTAATCATTCAGTAAACATTTATCAAGTGCAGATTATGCGTCAAGCACTGCAGGCATAAATAAAGGCAAAAGACAGAACCTGCCCTAAAGAAGCCAGAAACAGGCAAACAAATATATGTAAGCTATATAGTGGATAAAGAGGAAGTAATTAACAGAGATTTTCCTTTGATTCTTTCTTCTGTTTACTGTTTTATAAGTTTGATCTATACGATCTGGTCATTTTCTGCAGCGCCGTCTATAATTCTCTTCATAAGTTTGCACAGTACATCAGACTTGTGTGGTGTGGGGAGAGAATTAGTATCGTATAATATACAATAGCTGGGCACTAGTATAATTAAATTTTTTTCAGTTACTAAATGGTAACTTGATTCCTTGTTCCTTGATTTCCACTAATTTGAATACTTTGTACATCTGAAAATGAACAGTCACTTGGGAGCTTTGTGCCCTATTTCTCGCTTTATTTTTAAAATGTCATGGGGTTGTGGAGTTAAGGTAGATGGTTAAAAAAAAAAAAACAACTTGTCCTTTACTTATTTCCGTATACGTTGTACAATCCCAGTAGCATGTGAGCTCCTTTTCTGGGAAGAAAGTTGAAACTGTACCTCTCTAATTACAGAGAAACTAGGGAAGATTTGAATAGATTGATGCAGAGTTGAATAAGAAGTAGGAGAACAGTGTTTACTGTAACATCAGCATTGCAAAGCTAAACAATTTGAAGACTTAAGAACTCTGATCACTCACGATTAAAGAGGATGATGAAGAAGAATGGTACCCATTTCCTGACAGAGAGGTGATGGGCTGTTGTGTAGGAGACTTTTTTTTTGTACTTGATCAATACAGGTATTTGCTTTGCTTACCTCTATTTATTTGCTATGAAGATTTTTAATAGGCCGCTTCCATGCTGGTGAAGTTGGAAGGGGGGGTGAGGGGGGTGGAAAGAAGGTGGGAACAAGGAAAAAAATTGGTATTTTTGTAAAATAGAGAAAAAAGAGGGGACTCCAGAATGACAAGCAGATCAAAATGGCACTGTCCCCAATGCTATGCTGATGCCGCAGCTGGACCCCATCTCCTCTACATCCAGCGCCAACTCCCACACTACGCTTTTGTTTGTTCAGCATTTTATGTTCAGGGTAACAAAAATGATAAACCCAACTGGTTAAAAGTTATAGTAATGTTGGGCGCTACTGCACGCTTATGGACCTTCCTCCTCCGACAATATGAAGATGATATTTTAGAGTATGAAAGAAGGAAAGGGTTAAAATGAATTATTTGAATTTGCTTCTTTTCTAATTATGTTGTGTAAGAAGTAAAGACAACCAGTTTGTGTGTCCATTGAATGACATATCAGAAAAGCAGCTTGTGTTAGAATTTGTATGCAATACCACAGAATATACAAATAAAAATTCATCTAAAAAGGATATTTGTCCACTTTTCAGGTAATATACATCCTATCAACTTGTAGAAAAGTCAGTTCAGAACCAGTATTTAATCCACTTATGCATATGAGGGGTTTGAAAGGCATTAACTTGCCCTTGAAAGGCATTCACATAGATAAGCAAATTAAGAATTTCAATAAAAACTAAAAATAAAAAAAAATTAGAAAAAATGTAAGTTCCTTGAAGATGCATAATGGTTTTGTCTTTATATTCCCAGCAGCACAATACCTTGAAGACAATTGGTGCTTTATAAATTCTTTGAATTGCATGGAATTAGTATATCCAGTTTTTATGGTATGAATAGTTCAACATTGGTGATTATCTAATATAGAAAAACAATACTAATTATTATCAATGATAAGAAATGTAACGCATAATATCTGAGATATACCTGGAGAGGTTATCTACTTTACCCCCTTTGCTACATTATTAATGAAAACACTCTAGGTGGTGAGGAGCCAATCATATCCTTTAAACAAGTTTGGTTATCACTCCATTTTAAATATACTTCCATACTCCTAACTACCTTGTGATGATAACTATGCCCTTCAATTTTTCTGGGCCTCAGTTTCCTCCTCTACAAAATGAGAATGTTGGCCCTAATAACCAAAAAGTTACCTTCTATATGACCCAGATACTAACTAGTAAGCATTTGGTTAGTATGCTAAATAAAATTTTTATGCAGTGTCTATAAATTGCCTTGAATTTTTCTTTTACCCTAACAGAAGGTCAGTGTTGACTTGAGTGTGCCATGATGTTAGAATTTAGAGCTTGTCCTGAAATATGGCTTGTAGGCAACAGCAAGGATTTTTCCACAACCATTAGATATATAAACACATATAAAGGAGCGTGTATGTATATATGTGCGAATGTACACACACATATGCATTTATGCATATGTCAACCACTGCATCTGGAAAGAGATATTTGTGTTTGTAGCTATTTGGTCCAGTGTTCGTCTCCAAATGTAAATTTTGACTCTTGAAAGCAAATTTCTATATTTGCATCTCTCTCTCTGTCTCTCTCTCTCTCTCTCTCTCCCCCTCCCACCCCTTCCCAGTTGTTTTACCAGTTGGTGTATTTTTTTTGCTTATTTCCACATTCTTATTCCTCTGCAACAACCCCCATGAAGTGGCGCTGAAAGATCGTGTTAGCACAGTTTCATAATTTGAAATACCACAAGTCCACATTTCCCTTTCTTTTTCTTTTTCTCTTCTTTTCTTTTCTTTCTTCATTCCTTCCTTCCTTTCTTTCTTTCTTTCTTTTTTTTGACCATCTTGAGAGCGTCACAGGGCTGAGAGGATGGAAATCTTTTGGTAATTATACCAGTTTGTATTCATCTCACATTTGGGACAAAATACAAATCAGATCCGCTCTTTCTTCCTGTGAATATTCATAAAAAAGCAAAGTGCCAATTCTTGGCTACCCATATATGGAACCAAATATGTTAATGAGTCTTGAGTATATTCGGTATATATACATATATGTATATGTGAATATATGTATTTATACTCACGATTTTGGTTATGTCCTCTTTGCAATTTGTTTGTTTAGTATAGGGTTGCTGTTATAATGTGTTAATAAGCTGCTGAAAGCTTGGCACCTATTACTTGAAATGACAGCTATGTTAGAAGCCTATTAACACTCCATAGCAGCAGCTCTAAAGCTACTAGAAATGAATTTCAAAGAAGGTAAATGAACAAAAGCTCATCGCTCTAAGGAAAGCAATGCCCTGCCCAGAACCATATATACTTAGGAAATTGTACAGTATAGAAAATAAAAGATCTCCTCCACTTAAAGAAATAACGGAAGAAAATATTTGGAGAAAGGAAAACTACTCTAAACAACCTTGAAGACAGGAATCTAAAGGATCCTAAGCAAAATTTCCTCTCTTTGTTTCTATTGTATTCAAACTAGAGTGATGTCAAACTCAGTTAAAGCAGTAGAACATTTACTTTTCTCTTCATGGGAAAAATGTTAAGTCTGTGAGGTTTGGCTCAAACTTTTCTACGGTCTCTGACCTTGGGAGTAAATTATTTTCTACTGTTTTACTTTCTTTTTTTTCTTTTAGCAAGGCCATGATCTTCACAAGTCAATTCATATTGCATTTCATTTGTTTTCAATGGAACCCCATCAAGATTTCCCAAAATGACTCCTGACATGCTAATAGGATCACAAGAAGAGTCCAGAGTGAGGGATTTTTTGGCAAGATATTAGAAGGGAGAGGTAAGGAGAAGCCTGATATTTAAGTCAAAATACAGCCCCATGATGTTATGCAAATCAGATAACACACACACACACACACACACACACACACACACACACACACATACTCAGAGCATCCTTGAAAATGTGTGCAACAAGAACCATGAAACAAATTTGTATAGCTCAGTTTATGAAAAGGCAGTGGAAATCCTATGACAGGGTTTCTACATTTTTTTTTTTTAACAAAAATGGGACCAATAAGTAGTCTTCATCCAAAAGAAGCCAAATGGTTCTTATCACCTTTATTTTCCCATAACAGTCTTGTAATGCCTACCGCTTCTAGAAGGTCTCTCCTTTGAGGAGCTCAAAATACTATCATGTTTATTAGCTAGGTCATTTTGTGTTCACTATGCTATTTATTATCTTTCAACATATGACTCAGAGACCATCTGTAAAGAAACCCAAACATAGTTTGGAAAGTATTTTAGAACAATGGAAAACAGGTGGAGCATAGATAACATATATAGGAACATACCAAGCTCTCTTGCTTCCGTCATTGTCATTATATACTTTAGGATAGATTGTTGGGGAGAGTTGTTATTCATTTGAAGAGAAAGGAAGCACTTTTCCCATTGAGACCTGACAATAAAAATACACTTGGAATGGAGCTAAAATGAAATTTGAAATTTCATGTGAAGGAGACAGTGTAGTTCAGAGGTCTGGACAGTAATTAGCAAGGTGGTAAATGTTGTCCTCTAGCGTTCTACCAATGAGAATTTCTCTTCATCTGTACCCTCACACAATGACAGTGGATGTAGATAATTAAATTTATTTCTATAACTGTCTTAGCTCCACTATGGATCATGTGCTTCTTGAGTGCAGGGACCCCATTCTGGGAAGGCTATTGATAGGCTAGAGTAAATCAGAAGAGAAAATTGAACAGGGGTGCTTTGGTAAATGTTTAACAATTGACTGTATGGAAAAAGCATAAAATGCTTTTAAGCTTAATCTGAATTATTTACATTTTCACCATCACTTTCTTAAGTTTAAAAAAACAATCAGACCTTAATTAGTATCAGTAGTTGATTTCTGGGGTATAAATGACAATCCTGAAAATTTAACAATTGATTTGTCAGCTAGTATGAGCTGATTCTAGCACATTCCTGGAAGGATTGTGAGACCATAGAAGTCTCCACTGAAATCACTGGGTGGGAACATTTATCTGGAGAAGACTTAGAAGAGAATATGAAAGCTGTGCTATAACATTTGTTGGATTTTCACATGGCAGAGAAATTTGTCTTGTTTCACTTGTTTCTATAAAGCAGACCTAATTCCAATGGGTAAAAATTGCAGAGGCAGATTTAATTTTGGTATAAGAAAAAGACCAAATTCTTAATAAGTAGAGCTATTCTAAAGTAGTAAGGGCTGCTTTGGGAGGCAGCACTGATATTCAAGTAGTATTTTTGGCTGTTGTTATCTAATTGTTTCAGTTGTGACTGATTCTTTGTGTGATCCCAGTTGGGGTTTTCTTGGCAAAGAAGTTGGAGTGTCTTGCCATTTCCTTCTCCAGCTCATTTTAAAGATGAAGAAACCAATGCAAACAGGGTAAAGTGACTTGCCTAGGGTCACACTGCTAGTAAGTATATGAGGTTGAATATGAACTCATGTCTTCCCGACTCTAGACCTAGAGCACTACTCACAGTACCACTTAGCTTTCCTTAAGTAGATTCTAGATGACCATTTGGTATAGTGTAGGGAGGATTCTTGTTCTTGGTGGTATATGAAAGATCTTCCAATTGTGAGATTCTTTGATAGCATGATTCTCACTCATCTTTCTATTATTGTAAATGCTTAGCAAAGCATTGTGGGTGCTCAACAATTATTTACTGATGTTAATAACGTTCTTAGATAACATATATTTTTATTTGTATATATATACGTATGCAGATATATGTATCTATACACACATGTATAGACACATACGTATAGATAGTCTTTTATCTACAAAATACATGAAACACCTTACATACTTTATCTCATTTAGTCCTTATCATAATTCTGTGAAGTTCATACTAAAGATTTTAATAGCTCCATTTTATAGATGAGTGTCAGATGAGACTCGAAGGAGCTAAGTAACTTGCCTATGGTTGTATAGTTAGTGGAAGAAGCAGGCTTTGGACCAAGGTCTCTCTCAACTCCAAGGTAATGGTCTTTCTATTGTACCATATTGCTTTCTAAAAATTACTGCTGGATAACAAATTGCTTTCTGAAACATTGAAAATTTCAGTATGGTTATAGTTTTAAATGTTAAATAAATATGTTATCTAGAGCTGTAACTTAATTGGTATAAGGAGCTCCTAGTGAGGCAAATTCTACCAATGGAGAATTGTTAGAAATTTGCAACTTAATCTTAGAATGCTGCCTTGTGGCACTGTTCAACTAACTGATTCATGCAGATTCCATAAGAGTTGTGATTTGTCCTGTTTTTGAAAGAAAACTAATGACATTATGGGGTAATATCTTGACTTGTGTGTGAATAGGATTTAAGTCATCAGCTTCACTCTCTTTTTCAGTCATCCATGTCCAGTGGCAAGACAACCAGAGATGGCTCAGGATGCAGTGGATGGCATCTTTGATGTCTGAAGTCTTCCACAGTGCTTGCCCTCCTTCATGGCCATTGGAACAAATTGATCACTTCTGTTCCTTCTACTGGGAAAATCTTCACATGCTTGGGGTAGACATTCTTCTAACTCACCAACAGGTTTGAGGCTTGGAGTTACCCTTAACCTTGTGTAGCCCCTCTGTCAAGATGATTTTATCAGGGTATGGCCATTGAACATGCTACAATTTCTTGGAGTCATAGATGAGTGTTGGGTGAAAATAGATGCTAAAGATGAATGAGAACACTAAAAGGGGTTCAGCAGACCTTCACACTAGAGGTCCTATTCCTCCCTGAAAACCAAAGACATACCTCCACACCTTAGCAGTATGTGTCAGAGGTGAGACCTGAACTCAGATCTTCCTGACCCCAAGCCAGTGCACAATTGCTATAGAACCATCACCTACATATGGCATAAAAATAATTCTCTAATAATCACAATACTGGATTGACCACACTGTCCTCTTCCTTGACTATACAGAATAAAGGACAATTTACTTCAGCATTCAGCGATTCTGCATTCATTAGGAATTTTTAAAGCTTACATTTTAGAAATGCCAATTATCAGTTGTTTATAAGCTACCAAACAGTGTAATGTGCTGAATTAAAGCAATAAAGTAAAATCTGAGGGCTAGAAAAAGATAACATGGAAAACTGTGTTACACTACTAATTTTAATGTTGGCATGATGCCGAAATATTTCCACTCCCTCTACCCCAATATTTCAAAATTTGAGGGTTAGGAAATAGAATTGCCTCGTATTGGGACAACTGAGGCTTCCTTTATTTGCTTTTTTTGAAACATGGCTAATATAGAAATATGTTCCACATGATTTCATATGTGAACTTAATATCATATTACTGCCTTCTCAATGGGTGAGGGAGAGCTTAGAGGGTTAGAGAGAATTCAGAACTCAAAATTTTTAAGAAAGAATGTTAAAAAGAAATAAATAATAAATTTACTAAAGGATATTCTAAAATTCATGGTGATTTTTAAAAATGAATTATCCAAGTCCTGAATTCATTTTTTTTCTCCACTGCTAGGTGATTCCACTGACTTCATTGGAAAACTCATGGTTGATCATTTAATTCCTAGTGACTTCCAAATGGGAATAATATATGTTTGTTTCCCTTTAAGTAATTGAAATGTCTCTATTAAAAATTTGATTAAAAAAGGCAGATTATGTTAATATTCTTGATGGTCTGTGAATTTCATGAAAATGGTGATAGAAAATTAGATTCTATGAATGAGTGAACTCCTAGGTTTCCTTGGAGATTAATGTACAATACCTTACGGGAAAAAGAAAAAAAGTTTCTTCATTTCTAGAAATTTCCCAAACTTTGAGGCCAAATCTCAATTACATTCCTAACCAAGCTTTGGTTTCCTTCTGTACCTTGTGCATTTTCTTCGGGCCTGGAGCTCCCTTGGATATCAAAGGAAGTTTCTTTTACAGAGGGGATACATAAAGGGGCAGAGGAGAATGAGAATCTGACCTCATGTTACTGCCACTGCTACAGAAAGCTGGGAAGTTAAAAACACTTACTAAATAATTCTCTTTAAATAAGATGAGAAATGATTTTTTTACAGTTAACAGTTAGATGCATCATGATTAATGTTATCAACCTTGAGGGCAAACTCTGCCTGTTTAGTATGAATTTTTTATTTCTGTGTTTCAAGTGAAAAATATCCTGCGGTCCTTTTGAATTTCAAACAATTAGTCCAAAGCCAAAATATATTAGGTTAATTGTATATTTTTAATCTAATTTTAATATTGCTTAGTTCTGAAATTGATAAGATGGCATTTATTTGTGCTTTCATGGTAGATAATGACCTTTATTGCATTTTAAAAATATTAACTCAATGCCAAAAGTCTAAGAAAGGATTAGATTCTAAGAAATGCATGAATACAAGGGGCCAGGAGAATGAGTCTTTTCCCTTATGGCCTGAGCCCCTCTTGCTTTTAGCATCCTGACCTTCATATGGTGCTTTTTCCTTCCTTTGGGAGAAAATTGAATCAGATTCCAGAAAGATAAGCTATATGAGATTCTTTGGTTGGAGAAAAGAAAAACAGATGAAAAACTCTTAGGTGGAATGAGGAGCAAAGGGAAACGTCAATATTTCAAGTGTACATAACATGTCTTGGTTAATGACCAGCTGATTAACATAGTCAATAATTAGCAAATGAATACATGGTGGCTACATTGACAGTTCTGTTAATCCTAATGGTATTTATTTAACAGCTAGTTTCTCTTTTCATTAGATACTGTGATTTTAACATTTCAGTGACTGTACTATTATTGCTGAGAATATATCCCCACCCTGCCCTCCTGCCTCTCAGGGCTGATGACAGTCACACTTTCTCATTCCATATCATTCATCCTTTAATGGCTCTCCTTCTAATTGGATGACTTCTCCCAGAACTTTCATTCAAACAGGACACCCAGGCCAGACATCTCTTTATTTCTCAACAGGCTGCCACTCCATCCCTACACCCATCCCCAACAGGGTGCTTCACTACAACTTTTCCTTTTATGCATTGTCTTCCCCTATTAGGATAGGGGTAGGGACTGCCTTTTTTCTGTTTGCATTTGTGTCACAGTGCTTAAACCTAGTGAACACTTGAGAAATGTTTGTTTTTTTTTTTGTTGGCTGTTATTCATGCCCTCCCAAAAGTCTTCCAAGGGAGATATCTACCCTACATGTTGAAGGATTTCCTCTAGATAACTCTTTTGACATTGCATGGTTAATGTTGAAGCACACGCCATATTCACTCCTCACTTTGGCTACATGATTAGCCCACCATGTTTATTGGCCCTGCCCCTTTCTACACATCCCCTAGGACATTCTCATTCTTCTCTTTATTGGTAATATTCTGTAGTCTACTCACACAAACCATGTACCTCTAAATTATTCTTTGGATGATTCACAATCTTGAGTTTTTCAGAGACTGTCATATCCCATGTCTTGCAGCTATACAACATCACTGCAAGAACACTGATATTAAACAACAAACAAATGAGTCTTTGTTTCAGGTAGATACTTGGGATCACCAAAAATAATGTTCAGTCTCCACATGGCAATAGAGCACGCTGCCCTCCTCCTTGTTCAGTTCTGGCCCAGCTCCTTCCCTGTTTTCCTTGTCTAGGGTAAACATATCAATGGATTACAGAGACAACCAAGAATGTGCTGAAGCCAGTTGAACCAGCTGTGGAGCCTATCGTTAAATCTTCAGCGTGTGCATTTATATCTTGGAGATTGGCAAAAGCTACAAATCAGGGCTCGGTTGGTTATTTTGTTGGTTGTCTAGACTTAAAAACGTGATGAAGAAAACATTTGTTAATACAGATTAAGCTTAAAAAAGTGTCCTGCATATAGGACCATTTCTTAAACATTTACCAGCACACTCATAGACGTAAGTCAGAAAACAATCAAAGTTGAATGTCACCTCTATTCAAATGACAAAAGTCTAGGAAAGAATCCATATGTAAGCAAATCATTGCATTTTGTTTAGAAAAGACCTCAGAGGATATCTGGTCCAACCTATGTCTGACCAAGAATCCTTTACAGAATCTCACTGATGAGTCCAGTATCTTCTTGAAAATCTCCAGAGAAGAAGAATTATCCTCCAAGGTAGTCTACTTCATTTCTGAACACTTTTGAATCTTTGGGAAGTTTTCTCTTATTCTTAGAGCCTATCTCTGAGAGCCTCAGTCTATCTCTGCTTCTTCCTTCTGGGTCAAGAAAAACACAACTAATCTTTCTTCCTTTGAAAGCTTTTCAAATAAAGGACTATTATATATTTCTCCTCTTTTACCCTTTCAATGCGTGCTCTTTTCTATCTCTTAAATCTTTTCTTTTTCAGACTGAAAAATTCTGCCAATCTTTTTATGGCATGGTCCATAGCCCCTTCATCATCCCAGTGGTCCTTTTTGAATGTATCTAGCTTATCTGTACCTTTTCTAAAACATGGTGTGCAGAACTGAACACAGGACTCCCCATGTATCCTAGCCAGAGTACAATGACAGGACTATCAGCATTCACAAATGTCCCTAAAAGAGGATATTTAGTTAATGGCCAAAGATTGTCATTTGAGGATTTGATAGTTACTGGAGTTTTCCCCCCTTTTTTTGTATCTTTGTATCACTAATACTTAGCACAGTACCTGGCACATAGTAGGTGCTTTAAAAATGCTTGTGGACTTAACTTCAAATGACTTAAGGTTATTACCTCATTTTTCAGAAAACCCTTGAACCATCCATACTCTGCTGTGGGCAAGCCCTCAGTGCTCACAAAGACTTCTAAAACCTTAAAGACTCTGTTTGGGGCATGATTATTTTATAGTAGATTTAGAGGTACAAGGGACTTGAGAGGCCATTGAGTCTAGCTTCCTCATTTTAGAGGTGAGGAAACTGAGGTACAGGTTATGAGATTTTTCCCAGGATAAAACCACCAGTAAATTTCTAAGGTATGGTTTGAACCCAGGTTGTCAGGACTTCCAGCCCAGTACTGTATCCACTACAACTTGCTGCCTTTTACACCATGCTGCCTGTTTCTCTTAACAGGGATTAAGTAAAGCAGTATGCCCAAGGCAATGAGGAAATTAGATAGAGTGGGTGATCTTAGGTATTACGGAAAGAAGAAGTATGTATAGTCTTCAAACATCCTCAGAGAAAGCCATAGGGCAGTACGATGAAAGGTTATTACAACATACTTCTTGAGCCAGAGATGATCAAAGTGAAAGAGGTTTACTACAACTATTATTCCAATAGTTAGAATTTTAGATAATCAGAATTGGAAGGGACTTTAGGAATCATTCAGTTCACTGATCTCATTTTCTAGGTGTAGAACCAAGCCCAAAAAAGTAATGACTTGTTCATGCCTGCTAAATGGTAGGATTAAGATTGAATTTAGGCTTTCTGAGGCCAAGCCCTTACTCTTTCCACTGTGTTAGAGAACTTCCACTGCTTTTCTTAGCTAGAAAAGCTCAGGTTTACCAACACAGCTAAAGCTAAAAGAAGGATAGTCAATAATTTCTTCTGTTCTATAATAATCTCTCCTCCCTGTTCAGTATCTCTAGCTCAAACCTTCAAGCATTTCTAAGAATGGGAATCAAAGAAAAAGAAATGAAATACTCCATCTGGGATGATATATCCCTACAGTCTACCTCTGGTCATGGACATACACCAACGTTATTTACAGGAGAAAAGTCAGTGATAGAATAGCTCATTTAATAATAAATATTCTTTAATCAATTGCTATGTTCTAAGTATCTTGCTAGGTACTGAAGGACGTACAAAGTTTAGATTGGATATGGTTTTTAACTCTATGTTTACAATCTGGTAGAGATAAAAGACCAATTCAAATAACTATAATATTGAATTACAATTCAAAATTTGACTTTTACATACTTTTGCATCTTGGACTCTCACTATAGCCAAATACGCCCACTGAGATCTATCTAGTCAATGTGAGCTTCTTGGTATAAAAGAGAGAGCACTACATACGAAGTTCAAGCACCTGTATTCAAATCCTCTCTCATTCTTGTGTGACTTTACCTTTTCCTCATCTGTAAAATAAGGATGCTTTATCTGATGAGCTCTCAGCTTCTTTCCAATTCTGGTTTTGATCCATGAATATGAACCTTTTCTGATTTTTTTCTTTTTTGAGGCAGGTAGGTGGACCAGTGGAGCAAGGACGGGTCTAGAATCAGGAAGACCTGAGTTCTAATCCAGTCTCAGCCATCTACTATCTGTGAGACCCCAAGAAAGTCACTGATCCATGCTTTGCCTTAGTTTCCTCAATCATAAAATGTGGATAAATGCTATTAAGCGCCTCCCTCAAAGGGTTGTTGTGAGATTCAAATGAGATCAACTGAGACAATATTTATAAAATCCTTACTGCAGTGCCTGGCACATAGTATATTCTGAGTAAAGACTTGTTTCCTTTCCTCTCTCCATTCCTTGCTTCCATTTTTCTGATCACAAAAGTCAAAGTTCTCATTTTATACTATTTCTCATTCAACCTCCTCACCTCTATCTATTGACACAGTCTCTTCCCAAAAACACCTGTTTCATTAGGAAGTACTTTTTTTATTTCACCCAGTTAAAAGTTTGATTTCTTCCTCAAACTCTCAGCTCATTTTGTAATTCTTACACCCTTACTATAAATTATAGTTATTTGCATTCATGTCTGATCTCTCCTAGACTGTCAACTCCCTGAACTCCTTTGACACAGTGAATCTGGGAATTAATTCTTTGTTTTTCTTTCAGCTTTTAAAAGGGATATACCTTTATATCACCTCCAGGTCTCTGTAAAAAAAAAAAAAGTATGCATGACATACTTTTAAGTTTAATTTGCATTATGAATATTTTCTCTATCACCTTCTTAAGTTTAGACATCCATAAAATAATAAATCAAACCCTCATAGCTGGTGTTGGCTGGTTTTCAAAGTGCAAATGCTCAGAAAATTTAACAATCAGCTCTAGAGAAATGGTTAGAATTGACTCCAGCCCACCCCTCCCCTTCCCGGTGAACCATCACTTGTAAAAAGGAGTAAAGAAAAGAGGAGAAAAAAAAAATTCAGCAAAACTAGCCAACCCAGAAATCGCATCTGACAACATATGTAATGGTGATTGAATCCTTTAGAGAATAAAAGTATGTCAATCAATCAATAAAAATATTTTTTAAGAGCCTTCTACATGCTAAGCAGTGTTCTAAGTGCTGAGGAGACAAAGACTGGCAAAAACGGATCTTGCCTTCAAGAAGCTTACCTTTTATTGGGAGAGACAGCTTGTAATTAACTAGGTGCATTTATACCAGACATGCAGGCTACCTCAAAAGGAAGGCACTAGCAACCTGGGTGCCCAGGGAAAATTTCCCCAAAGAAGATGGGATTTGAGCTCAGTTTTAAAGGAAGTCCCTGTTACTTATGTTACCTAAATGAGAATGATGAAAGGTATTATTATCAATCTGTAGCAGGGAAAATTGTGATAATTGTCAAAGCTTATCTTTGGTAGCTCACCACTTCTACCCTACCCTTCACTTAGTGTCCATGCTGTCTTAGTGCCTGGCACGGAGAAAATGCTTTGCAATTTCCTGTTGACTGGGTCTCCTGTTTACATCAAAACCCGATAGCTCTAGACAACATTCCATGTTCCCAGTTTCCTCTTCTTGCCTCCAAATACAACAAAACCCACTACGTAATTTATCCTACATCCCATTGCCATGGTCTATGCTCCATGACTGAACAGTGATGGATAGCAATGAGTTACTCAGATAAACTCACCTCTTAAAGGGGGTTAGCCAGCTAACTACCTCCTCTTCCTTCCCTCCAAAAAAATAAAGAAAACTGGTTTCTTTCATAGTGGATTTCAGATACTGCAGCAGGTGGAGTTTATAGGTCAGGTTGTGTTTTAGTTGAGGAAGAAGAGACTTTTGCTTCCTTGCAAAATCTCTAAGGAGTTGGTTCTTCCTTTGCCTATGTGCACAGTAGTTTTTCATATAACCTCTAAGGGATGTTCAAATGCTAACACTGAATATGGAGAGATATGAAGTCAAGCATGCACACTAACTTTCCCCCAGTCCCTTGAGACATTTATTGCATCTAAGTGCCATACGGAAACAGGAAGATGCTCTAGGGAGGGAGGAAGTTCTCCTAGGGGGTTTATCTAATGGAGCAGCTGTCAGCTTTTAGTCCACCAGAGGATTGCTGAAAGTGATGGCTGCAAAAAAGTCTCCAGTGCAAGCAATCAGCACCTAGGATCTATATCCCCTGTGGAAATGACTACAATGTGTTTCCCTTCCTCCCCTACTTCTCCCTACCCCCAACCCATAAACGTGGTCAGTGGTGCAGAGGGAAAAAAATGCTGGATTTTGAATCAGGAGAACTGAGTTTGAAGTCCAGCCCTGTCATTCACTACTTGCATGACCTTGGGTAAGTCACTTACCCTCTATGGTCCTCAGTTTCCTTATCAGTTAGAAAAAAGTTGGACAAGATGTCTTCTAGGGTACCTGCTAGTTCTAAGTTTATGATCCTATCATCCTATATAGCCACAGTGCTTTGTGCATACTCAAAGACTCATATTGATTCATATTTCATTAAGGGTGGTAGTAGAGGAAAATCCGATGTGGCCATTGTGACTTCTGGAGAGTAATCTCAACAATATCTTCTTATTTTAATACCTCTTGGGTTTTTAATTATATGAGAACATCCCATGTTACATCCCTTGCTACCAGGCAGATCAGAATTTTTAACATTATCCATGTAAAGAAGGGCTGGATGCACGGATAGATCACAGGGAACATGCTGTTGATAGCTTTCTGTGAAGGAATAATGAGTTATAAAACACTCTGAAGAGGCTGAAGGAATTGTTAAAAAATCAATTGCTTATTAGATTTCCTTAACTCCTTGAATATCTTCTATTATCCTCAGGATAGGGTCATCTACATATACTTTGTGTCTTTTGATGGTGAGGCGTAACTACTTTATTGCTGTCTCTTCTGAACAAGAGAATTTCCATGGGTCCATATTTAAACTGAAATTAGACCAAGTCTAGAAAACAATTTGCTGCTTTTATACATGGTGTCCTAACCATCATAATAAACTGGGGAATGAGAATGGAAAATCTTTCTGACAAATGCCTCTGTCCCCCTCTTTCATTTCTGCCCTCTCTCTCCTCCTCCCTCCTCTCTTCTCTTTCCTCTTTTCTCTGTTTCTTTCTTCTCCCTTTTCCTTCATCTCTCCTCCACCTCCCTTTTCTCCTTCCTTTCTTCTCTTCTCTGTCTTCTTTCTACCCTTTTCCTTTTCTTCCTCTCCTCTTTCTTTTCTTCTTTCCTTTCTCTTATCTTCTCCTTCCTCTTTCCTCCATTCTCCTCTTCCTCATTTTTTTTCCTTCCTCCTCCTCCTTCCTCTGCCCTTTTCTTTTCTCCTCCTCCTCTCTCTCTCTTCAATCCAGACTTTGCAAGGAACACAGCAGGAGCCACAAACCACCATGGCGTGAGACTCCTACTTTTTCTACTTAATAATGACATTCCATAAGTTAGCAAAAATCTGCCAACATCTGCAAACTCCTCTACACAGCTGTGAGCCCAAGTTAAAAATCATGTGTGACAGTGCAGTGGAAACTACAATTGATTCCATTCTAACTGTGTCAGTTCCAAACAGAGACAATATTGATGATGCCATACAGTAATCTTATTGGGCTCGGACCCAACTCAACATTGGTCTTTGTCAACTCATTATTCCTCTATCAGAGGGATCTCTGCAGATTGATCCTGCCAGCCGCTCTTGATGGGTCTCACAAATCACTGTTCTGCTGTTGGCAGGCAGATTCAAGTATTGCACAGTAATTGCTGTTCTGCCCTCCCCTTCTCCCCCAAAGAAGACAGTGACTACATATTGCCAGTCATTGTCATATGAGAGAATATAACTATCCTAACAAGATAATGTAGTTAACTGTGCTGTTCCCGATTACACCAAGAGATGCGATCATACCATGGACCTTCTTACCCCACTCCCCACCCCTTATTCCCTCCCGGCGTTGGCAAAGCAAATGTGCAAAACAATCTCTTGCCTCCCACTGGCTAATTATAGGGTTCTCTGACCTTTTTAGAAGTCTACAGCTTTGCTTGTGTGAAAGTTTGGTTCTGCTGTCTGAGTGTCTAATTTAACTGATTAAGATGTCTTTTCATTTATAGCAGATTTGAGAAGTGTATTATCTAAGAAGCAGAGATTTGAGATCTTGGATTTTTTTTAAAGGGATGTTGCATGAACACTTTTGGAATTTGTGTTGCCTTTGCTGACTATCCTTAAGGTTAACTTTGATTCTTGATATAGACATGAAATCCCATAAATATCAAAGCCTGAGCTCAATGAATCAAATTTTCTAGGAAACCAAAATGGAGAACCTGCAGTATCCCTTTTTGGGTAAGTAAAGGCAACCAGATAGTTTAAAAATATATATGTGAAACATTCAATCTTTCTACCTTTATGGAACCCATTCTTCTATAGATTTAGAGTTGGAAGGAAACTTGGTCATCTAGTCTAACTAATCATCTCATTAAAAAAGAGAGATTTACATGATAACTATATGATATATTTAAAAAGAGTAGCAAGTTTGCATAATAGATTTGCAGTTTCATGTGCAATAATCTTGTTTATTATATTGTGTTATGGAAATATTTGTTTTATTCCATAAATTACAAATAAAAGAAATAAAATTTAAAAAATAAAGAGCATGAAATAAAGACCCAGAAAAATGAGGTTACTTGTCCAAGGTTACGTAGGTAAAAAGTGACAGAAGTGAAATTTGAAACGCCTCCTTTGACTCCACACCAAGCATCCCACACTGCCTCTCTAGTCATTCCTAGAATCGTAGATCCAGAGTTGGAAGGGAGCTCAGAGGCTGTCTTTTCCAGCCTTTCTATTTTATTGATAAAGAATTAGAAACTCAGATAGGTTGTGTCTTGTCCAAGAGCACACAGGTCGAATCAGAGGTAAGATTAAGGGGCTGTCTCATAAAAGGCAATCATACATTAGAAAAGAGAGATAGATTTTTTTGGAGAAGACCAAGACTTGAATTTCGTCTCTACCATTTACTATTGTTAAGACCTTAGCTAAGTCATTTAAATTTCCTAGGGCTCAACTTTCTCAACTATAAAATGAAGACTTTTTAAAAAAGCTTTCGGGCATTAAGTGACTTGCCCAGGATCACATATCTAATACGAGTCTGAAGTCTGATGTGAACACAAGTAGTCCTGACTCCAAGGCTGGTGCTCTAGCCACTGCACCACCTAGTTGCCCAAGACTTGGACCAGATGACTTCTAAGGCCCCTTCTAGCTCTAAATCTTGATTAAAGGTAATATTGGATAGGGATGGGGAGTGACAAAGAAAATGTTTTTTGTTTGTTTCAGAATGTATCTTTTGGACTTATATTTGAATAGAGGTTGCATCTGATATCAGAGGAATACCAGATTAGGGATATGAATCTAAATTATGACCACCCCATTCTCCTTCCCTTCACACACACACACACACACACACACACACACACAATGATTTTTACATGAAAGGATTTTTCATTTTTTTTCTGGATACTTTCTCCCCCCAGCTCATACCAGAGTGCCATGCCTTGTTACCTTCGCTCATTCATGTCCCTGTCTCTACCACTGGAAGGTCTGAGGTGGTTTGAATATTCCATGTTCATGAGTCTGATGGTTCATCCGCTATCTGTCTCCCGTCATTGTTGGCCAGTCTCTTTATATGAGTCATTTAGTGCATGGTATGCATTAAGTGGAGAAGGTAGTGGCAAACCATTCCAGTATCTTTGCTAAGAAAACCCCAAATGGGGTCAGGAAGAGTCAGACATCACTGTAAACAACATGCATTAGGTAGTTAATAAATGTTTGTTGAGTTGAATTAATGATGTCTCACATCACTATTCTAAGTACACTAAGGATACAGAGACTTCTATGCAAATTCAGATTTCCTTTCAGGAAGCCTTAAGACCTTCTATAAATACCCTCTGTCAAGCAAGTAGAAAGATAATGTGAATTCCTAGGTAGCATCATGGGCTCCCTAAACTTGCTCTTGGGATATAAATACCAAAAAGTAGTCCCTGCCCTCAAGTTGCTTAGTTTCTATTAGGGCAAACAACACCGACACAGATAAACAAATACAAAACATATGAGGAGGTCTGCCACATGTGCAGTCTATCACCTTGCTTTGGCTAAAGTATTTTTCTGATGGTGGTGGGAGGCAGCTAGCAATTGGGAACGTATCAGGAAAGACCCCGTGAAATAGGTGGCTTTTAAGCTCAATCTTGAGGAAAGCTAAGGAATTTATAATGAGATGAAGGTGAGGAGGTAATGTATTCTAGGCATAGGGAATAGCCTGCGTAAGTTAGGATGAGGAGAGGTGAGCTGTCCAATACTGTGACTGATTAGCAAGTAGGCTTGGCTGCAATATGGAAAGTGTGAGAGGAGAGTAATACATAAAACACTGGCAAGACAGTCTGGAGTCAGACTATGAAAGGTTTTACTCGCACACCACGCAGAAGACTTTGTATATGGACTTCACAGAAAGAGCGAGCCACTGGAACTTTTTGAGCAGGGGATTGACATGATCAGGCATTGACTTTAGGAATTTCACTTTGGTGGCTCTGTGAAGGACAGCAGAGATTAGGGGAGGTGGGGCAATCTTGAGTCTCTTAAGTGGCTCAGGAGAGATGGGTTGAGGTCCTGACTTATGGCTATAGCAATATACCATTATACCTTCCCCATTGTGACTTTCCTCATCATTGTTTTGATATATTGTGGGTCAGAGTAAGAAATTAAATGGGAATTTGGGGGGGAGTTTTGTAGAAGTTGCAGATGACATGTGAAGGCTAGCAGATGACACAGAAAATTTAGAAACTCAGAAATGCATAAAATTTACGTACAGTATTATATAATATCAAAATATTTTATCTTTTAATACCATACATAAACACAATTTCTTTTTTAAAGGTAAAATAAGTAAAAAAGTTAAAGTTTGCAAAAAGAATGTGAAAGCCAGCAGATGACACAGAAAGGCTAGACATGTAGAGATTTGGTAAGTGTAGTACCTCATAAATGCATTAAATGTAGGTACTTTTATGTATAATGTTACCTGTACATATGTATTTTACTGAACAGTAAAACATATATATTTTAATATAAATGAACAGCTACACAATTTTTTTCTTGAAATTAAATTTGTAGCAAAAGAACTGCAGTTCTACATGCTGATTTGAGGATGCCAAGTCTTTAAGGTAATCTCTCATCTGATATCTCTAGGTGATCTCGCAATGATCTTTGCATCTCAGGTTTCTCATATCTTGTGTAGTTTAAATCACAAATGAAGGGCCAAACATTTCTATGCGAGTTTTCCAGATCATGGGGACACTGTGCCCCTAACCTCTGTAATGTGGAAGGGACAACTTATATTTGTAGAAAAGGGGATGAATGCTAGGAATATTATGGAAATAGAATTGATAGACCTTGGCAATTGATTGAATATGGGAAGAAGGGGAAAGAGGAGAAACCCAATTAGATAGGGGTGAGAGTTTTTGTTTGTCTTTCATTCTCGAAGAGGATGGTGACATCATGGAGGTGATTTCATGACCTGCAAGTGAATTGGATTTATGTGAGGGTGGGCTGTGCAAAGTCACCAGACTCACTTTCTCCTCTGGAGCCCCCTGGATCCAGTGGCCAGATACACAGCAAGAAGACTGGAGATGGCTCCCAAGGAGGCAAGAACAGGGAAGGATCAAGGATGATCCCCAGTTTATAAACCTGAATACCTGACAGGATGGTGGCACACCAAATGGAAACCAGAAAATTTGGGTAGTTGAATAGATGTCATAGTAAACCATATTGAGAAAGAGTCATCGCAGAGGACTTTCGTTTGATCCTACCCCAATGCTCAGAACCACTCCATATTAGAGGCTGCATCTGAAAGACTGAAAGACAATGCTGAGAATCAGCCTAACGTTAGTGGCTGCAAGCCTATTGAATTGATTTGGCTGCATTTATTTTTCACACCTACCCTGGGTTAGAGGAGGTAATTGAGTGTTTTGGTTTAAAAGACCTGCTGGGTGCCAGGCTGCATGGAGAAAGTAAAA
Source organism: Notamacropus eugenii (assembly GCF_028372415.1). Taxonomy (NCBI): domain Eukaryota; kingdom Metazoa; phylum Chordata; class Mammalia; order Diprotodontia; family Macropodidae; genus Notamacropus; species Notamacropus eugenii. Next base: position 20,796,924 of record NC_092878.1, read on the forward strand.
GTAAACAAAAGATAGTTAATTGTGTCAACATACCCTCTTTAATTACGCCAGAATGACTTGAAAGCAATATTTCCTTTAGATAATTCACAAGGCAGATAATTGAGGATTGATTGTCGGGGTCCTATTCAACAAGGTGATGAAGGCCATCACTGAAGGAGTTACTGGGGACAGGCTGAGTGACTCTGGATATTCTTATCCATCACAGCACTTGCATGTAGCTGACTTCTGTGTGAAAGAAAAGGAATTGAGGAGGTTCATAAGTGAATTTTTCTGGAATGTCTATGTTGTGGCAGGAGAAAATAGATTAATAAATTCAAAGTAAAATTAAATTAGGGAAGGAAAATAAATCAGGAAGAGGTAACACTTGGGGGAAGGTGTCATATGTGTGGATGACAGTGGAAGAGCAATCCTACTCACTTTGCCCTATTTGTGGATTCTTACCACTAGTCTTTGGTTCTATCAAATGGCCCAGCATCAGAAAAGGACAAGTATGTTTTGTTTTGTTTTTTAATCAATGAAAATCGCGTCAAAGAAGACGTTACACCATATGTTCTGCTGAAGCACCTTAAGAACTACTGGATCTTTTCTCATCTGAAAGGATCTGAAACCTCCGATGGTATCGTCTGTCCCAATTACAATGTCATCTCCTTGCTTTTCTATGTATCCCTATCATTTGGTACAGTGCTTTGAACATAATGTCTGTTGTTGTTCAGTCCTGTTTGACTCTTTGTGACCCTATTTGGTTTTTTTTGGCAAAGATATTGGAGTGGTTTGTCATTCCTTCTACAGCTCGTTTTACAGGTGAGGAAAACGAGGCAAACAAGGTAAAGTGATATGCTTGGGGGTCACACAGCTAGTAAGTGTCTGAGGCCAGATTTGAACTCATGTCTTTCTAACTCCAGACCCAGTGCTCTATCCATTGCATCACCTTGCTGCCCCTGGCACATAATAAGAACTTGATAAATGCTTCCCCCTCACCCCAGTCATTCATTGGGAGGGATGAAGGAGATGGCAGTGTCTTTGGGTTGATTGTACATATAAAAATCTCAGGTCTGTTTTGGCACCAAATGGCAAAACTTCCTTTTCTGATTTAAATATAACCAGCTCCAAGGCAGGCACTCCAATGGAGCTGCCACTGAAGTTGTATGTCTTGCATCTAGTAAGCCATGAATTAAAATGATCAGAATTGGAAGGTCTATTCCTCTGAGTGGTGGTTCAGAAGGAAGTGTGTCCAGTGGTGAAAGGGAGAGTGGTGGGTGGGGTGCGGATGTGCACAGTCAAGGTTGGTCCCTGGCATATTTGGTCCCAAGAGGACTATTCTGCACATGATCATGCATTGAGTCAGCTTTCAGAACACTTCTTCCTGATTCAGGAGTCCTCAAAAGCCCAGCTGAGCTTGATCTTGTCCAATAGGCAGCAGACTCCCTTATCCGGTTGTTTTCTGTGAACTGAATGCTCAGGAAATCATCACGCTTGTCATCACCTAGAAGAAAATTGAAAAATAAATGGGGACTTGCTCAGACAACAATAAACAAGTAATCAGCACTTACGTCTTTGTATTGCCTGTTACTTCCCAAGAGCTACTTGGGTTCCCCTGTCATTTTCTCATTCATTCCTTGTACCATGCACCTTGAAGGGGCAGAGAGGGGGAGAAACGTCTATTAACTAGTGGTAAGGAAACCAAGGTGGAGTGCCAGTTCTTACCATCATCCCTGAAGACTTAGAGAGGAGGAGACTGAGATCAAGGGAGAGAATTCAGGGTTTATTCCAGGAGACCCTATGGACATATATCTAGACATTCTACTTCCTTGGCCAGCCATCTTTCCTGCTAGTTTCCCAGTTGATCTAGTCCCTGCCAGGAAGTGCCACCATTTTGGAATTACCACCTGAAGTTAAAAACTAAGACAAAACAGCACTGACAAATCATGTACCTAATGTATCAACAATCTGGTTTTCTTTTACATTAGACGGGTACCAAGACTCTTAAGAGTCTGGGTACTCTATCAAGGTTTAAAAATAAGGCTATAAGCAATGAGAATTGCCTTCTTCCCACCTCCTTAAAAAATGTAAAAACAGAAACAACTTCCTGATAATATCTGGAACAGGAAGTGAAATGCATGGGCCCTCATAGTTGACAGCAGGTGTGCTTAACATTTTTATGGCTTAGACCCCTTGGGCTTTCAGTTGAGGCCCAGGGCCCTCTTTTCAGAATAATGTTTATAAATGAAAAAATATGTATAATAAATAGAATTTCAAAGGAAACAAGTTATATTGAAATATAATTATCAAAACAATTTTTAACAATTTAAAATTCATGGGCCCCAGGTTAAAAACCCCTAGATAATAACAAATCAAACTTCATCTTAATTTCTATATGGTTTCTAGCGTAGCACCGGATGAGGGGCCTTACTAGAGGTTCGAAAATCCTGCAGTTAGAGAAGGAGTTTGGCGAGATGAGTGTCAAAACCCTCCTTCTAGCGGAAAGGATCCCAAGATATTTTGATAGTGTCCTGTTAGTTTTTAAGATGGGGGTCTGAAAACTGGACCTGTCTCTTTCTGTCCTGTCAAGGATTTCTCCTCAGGCCTCTTTTTCCTGGGCAATGTAAGGCAGCTCTCTGCTGAAGTTCCCAGCAGCTCCTTGTTCCTGCTTTACAAATATTTGCATGATTAATTTTTCCCAATGTCTGTATTTCTACCCATGAGTACAAACAGCTTTTCATCTCAAAACAAGTAAAGAGGCACCCTGAGGGTCCCCATCATACATTTTTATGAATTTGCCGCTGTGGAAATTCATAATTTTTTTACAGAAAATTTCACCCTTTCTGGGGCAAAATGAAAATTTAATACCTGTGAAAACTGCTTTTCGTTTTTTGTGAGAAAAAAATGACAGCAAGAATAAAACATATTTAGACTCTTCTAATTTTCTGGGGGGAAAGAAAGCTCTGTTCTCTCCACGTTTACATAGTGCCTTTCACCACCACCGTGGTAGGTGCTTGTGATTTCCAGCTCTGTGTGTGCCTGTGTTACGGCAAGTGAGAACTTTTAAGCAGCCTCACATGTCAGGAACATCATCTCAACCAAGGAAATGAAACCTGGGCTTCCAAATACTTTCAGCTACATCCCTTCCAATGTGTGGAATCACTGTCAACAACAGCCTGTGTGAGCAGAGAGGGCATCGAGGCCTACAGAAGACTCTCTTGCTGACTAGGAGAAAAGAACTTTTATTTTCCAGGGCACTGGGACAGAATAATTTCTCACATTTCAGATTCTAAAGCCCTGAAAAAGTTCAGGATTCTGGAACCATTTAATTCAAGCTTGGAGGCCAGTTCTCTGCCTGTGTGTGTGTGTGTGTGTGTGTGTGTGTGTGTGTGTGTGTGTGTGTGTTTGTGTGTGTGTGTATGTGTGTGTGTGTGTGTGTGTGTGTGTATTTTGTCTAATTTAGACAGCACTGTTAACACAGTTGTGTGGGTGTGCTGTGGTATTGTTTGAAATCCCTAGTAAGGTCTGAGATATCTTCTCTGATTCTTTGTCCTTTCCCTTCTTCCCCACATCTGATTTGTTTATAGGGCTCTCCTTACTTGGTTATTTGATAACATACTTTACTAAGAGCATGTTGTCCTTCCCCGCAGTAGACTATAGATTTGCCCCATTAGACCATAAACTTCTGGAAGGCAGGCACTATTTTGTTATTTAATCCCCCAGTCCATGGTAGAGTGGTAGATGGTATACTGGAGTCCTAGACTTGAGGTCAGGGCAGCTAGGTGGAGCAATGGATAGAACACTGTGCCTGTAGTCAGGAAGATCTGGGTCCAAATCTGGCTTCAGACCCTTACTAGCTGTGTCACTCTGGGCAAGTCATTTGACTCTGCTTACCTCAGTTTCCTCATCTATAAAATGAGCTGGAGAAGGGAATGCAAAACCACTCCAGTAACTTTGCCAAGAAAGCCCCAAATAGGGTCAGGAAGAGTCAGACACAACTGAAACAATTGAACAAGTCAGGAAGGACCAGAGTTCAAATCTTGCCTCAGATGCTTAATAGCTGTGTGACCTTGGACAATTCAACTTTATCTGTGTCTCAGTTTCTTTATTTGGAAAATGAGATTAGACTAGATGGCCTCAAAGATTTCTTCCAGCTCTAAACTGATTCTATAAATTACAAAGAAGTAAGAAATTCAGTTGAATCTTCTGCAACCCCATTAATAAACTTCTATTATCTATCTATCTTTCTTTCCTTTCTTCCTTCCTTCCTTCCTTCCTTCCTTCCTTCCTTCCTTCCTTCCTTCCTTTCTTTCTTTCTTTCTTTCTTTCTTTCTTTCTTTCTTTCTTTCTTTCTTTCTTTCTTTCTTTCTTTCTTTCTTTCTTTCTTTCTTTCTTTCTTTCTTTCTTTCTTTCTTTCTTCCTTTTTCTTTCTTTCATCTACCTAGCTATCTATCTTTCTATCCTATCTATAATCTATTTATCCTCTACCTAGATACCTTTCTATCTTATCTATAATCTATCCATCTTATCTATCTACCTATCTATCATCTACCTATCATATTTCTATCTATGAATCTATCATTCACCCATGCATCTATCTATCTAAGCTCTTTTAGCGCCCTGGCCCTTCTTATTATGGAATACTCTATCATACCTCTCGATTCTCCATGTCAAAGCCTTTCTCCCATCGGTGAATTGCTGTCCTGACTCCATTTCTGAGACTTACCCAGAAAAATGCTTTCTGATTGCACCTTGGACTTTATTGGTCACCAGGCCTCCTGGACAGGGATCTTCTTTCCCCTTCTCTCTTTCAGCTCCCTTTTATGTGCTGTCTTCCCCACTAGAAAGTTAACTCCCTGAGGAGAGGGACCATCCTTTTTGTAGCACTTGTATCCTATGCTGTTAGCACAGTGCCTGGCACATAATAAGAGCTTAACACAGACTTGTTGGTTATGTAGAAGCAGTACAATATAGTAGTTAGAGTGCCTGTTATGGAGCTAGGAAGGGTTAGGTTCAAGTCTCATCTTTGACCTATACTGCCTGGGTGACCCTGGGAAGTCAAAATCTCTCAACACTGTGGGCTCAGGTGGCCTGTGTGACACTCAGCTTTGGACATTGGGCCTTGGGGGGAGTAGGGTGGAGGATTCACTAAGAAGACAGCTGAAGCATGCTGCCTGGGGGTAAAGTGGGAGGCCACAGAATGCTGGGGGAACAGGGTGGGTGGACAGGGACCAAGCAATCACTCTACCAAGGATGAAAGGCATGACTGTGAGCTTCTATATTTCCTTGGGAGAAATTCTTACACCTCTTAGGCTAGATTTGAAGGACTTGCTGGAGATGATGCTGGCTCTCCTAAAACAACTCTGGTTGGAGGGGAGTTGTGTGTGTGCATTCGCATGTGTGTGTGGCTGTATATGTGTGTGTGTTATATTAGAGCAAATCAGGTTGGCTCAAAAGTCTTAGTGCAGTTTTAAACTACGAAAGTTCAACACTGCACTAAAACTTTTAGAACACCTTGTATTGTTATTACTTGTTATATATATAAGGACATTAAGACTCAAAGGAGTTAAGTAACTGCCAAAATATCATAGATCTAGGACTAAAACCTTGGTCTATTGATTCTAAGTGCAATGATTCTTTACAACGAGAAAAAAACAACCACACTGGACTAGAAATCAGGAGATCAGGGCTGTACGCCAGTATGGAGCCAAGTAACTTGGGGTAAGTGACACCTAAAAAATTCTGAGAGACAAGAGTTTCTGGATAAATTAAAGTCAGTTTTATTGAATTTGTCTAGAAAGCAGTCAACAAAATCAGGCTTATTGTCCCTTAGTAGCCAAGAGACTGAATTTGTCAGACCTTCAATAATTATAAAGTCTTGAAAAAGGGGAACAGCTGAGGGTGAAAACAAACTCTGGTCAACAAATAATAAGAGAGGATGAATATTATAATGGGATGTGGGCGATATTAAAACAAGGGTCTTGGGAACACATGACTTGGATCACCCATGTCTCAGTCAAAGAGACTTATCCATTCCATATCAGCTGTAGGACAAAAGGGAGAATTCACATTTTCCCAGACCTGTCTGAGTAAACACAATGAACGGGAATCCATCCATTAGTCTAAACTTAGAATTTCTTTTACTGTTTTTGATTAGATTTACTGTTTTTGATTAGATCTTTAGTCTGGGTAAGTCCTTGAGACAGATTTCCCACACTGGTTTATTTCTGGATGAGGAAATAGAAAAGGAGGAAAATCTTGGTCCTGATTTAATAATTACTTATTAATATAAGAAAGAAATAATCCTTCCTCTCAGGTAACAATAACAATAATAGCTAACACTTCTATAGGACTTTACATTTTGCAAAGATCTTTACAAATATCTATTTCATCCTCACAATAATGCTGGGGGGTAGTGCTATTATTTTACATATGATGAAACTGAGGCAGACAGAGACAAAGTGATTCGCCAAGAGTTACACACCTAGTCAATATTAGAAGTCAAATTTGAATTTAGATCTTCCTTATTTTGGGTTTGGTGCTCTATCCACTGTCACCGCCAAGTCATGTACCCTCTTTAGGTCTCAGTTTCTTTATAAGTAAAACAAAGGGACAAGATTAAATAATATCCAAGGGCTCATCCAACCCTGATGACCTATAAATTGAAGAATATTGTAGAGGTACATAATTGAGCAGCCTAAACCTAGCTGTTAAAACATAATATGCTGATAGGAGATCAATAAAAGACAAGACCTCCTTGACCTCTCTATAGCATTTGCATCGTTGGTGTTCAGTGGTTTCAGATGTGCCTGACTCTTTGTGACCTTGTTTGGGGTTTTCTTGCCAGAGATGCTGGAGTGCTTTGCTATTTCTTTCTCCAGCTTTGCATTGCGGAGCACCTACCTATTCTTTCTGCATACTGTCTCTTCCCTTAGGTTGTGAGATTTCCCATTTACCTGGTTCTCTTGAATATAGGTTAGCACCGTGATGTGGCTGCCAAAAAGGATGGTATAATCTAGGACTACATGAAGAGAGCCATGGCTTTCAGGAGTAAAGTGTTGAAAGCACTTTTATGTTAGGGCTTTGTCAGAATGCATCTATCTGGAGTATTGTGCTAAATTCTGCGTGCCATAGTTTAGGCATGATATGGATAAGTTTGAGAACATCCTTAGGCCAGTGTGGTGAGAGAACTTGAATTTATGTTACATACAGATTAATTGAAAGAGCTGGGGATGTTACTACGAATAATAATGTTAATAATAATAAGCTAGTGCTTAAATAATATTTTAAGGTTTGCAACACATCTCATTTTATTCTCACAACAATCTTAGGAGGTAGGTGCTACTTTTATTCCCAGATGAAGAAACTGAGGCAGACAGAGTTGCCCAGAGTTAGTCAATATCTAAGTCAATATCTAGTCAATATCTAAGTCTGGATTTGAACCTTTCTCATTTCAGACACAGAACTATTCAATGAGCCATTAGTTACCACTAGGTGATGTTAAGCTTAGAACAGAGAAAACTCAGGGAGGGCATGAAAGCTGGGTATTAGAAGGGTTGTCATGCAGGATGTAGTGGACAGAGATCCAGTCTCTGTATCAGAAAGACCTCAGTTTAGTTACTGCCTCTAACAAATAATGGCCATATAACCTTGGACACATTACTTAACTTTTCAGCTGCCCGAATGGATAAAGTGCCAGTTCTGGGGCCAGGAGGACCTGAGTTCAAATCCAGTCTCAGACATTTACCAGCTGTTTGACTTGGGACAAGTCACTTAACCCTGTTTGCCTCAATTTCCTGATCTGTAAAATAAACTGGGGAAGGAAATGACAAACTACTCCAGCATCTCTGCCAAGAAAACCCCAGATGGGGTCACAGAGAGTCAGACACATTTGAAACAACTCAACAACAGCAACCCCTAGGCAGGTCTCTACAAGTTAAGAAGGTGCTCATCTGAATTGGTAGAGGCGATTTTCTTGCCAAGGTGCTACCTATACAGTGAATCACAAGTGCGGTTCATGTCTCAGGTCCTATACTGTTTGTTCCCAGTGGATAGAAGTAAGACCAATGGGTAGAAGGTACAGAGGAGAAAAATTCCGGCTCAGTATCAGTTGTGACACAGGTCTTCCTTGCTTGCCCTCTTGGGAAGCCTAGTGGTTGGCCGAGAGGAAAGATGAAGGAAGGGAATGGATAGAGCATAGAGCCTGGAGTCAGGAAGACTCTTCCTGAGTTGGAATCTGGCATCTGGCACTTATTGAATGTGTGAACTGAGGCAAGTCACTTAATCCTGTTTGCCTCAGTTTCCTCATTTGTAAAATGATCTGGAGAAGGAAATGGAAAACAACTCCAGTATCTTTGCCAAGAAAACCCTAAAAGGGGTAACAAAGAGTTGGACGTGACTGAAATGACACAACAAACTATGATCTGTCAGCATTTGAATTTGGGTCTTCCTGATTCTAAGTCCAGTCCTTTATTCATTGTGCTCACAACAGAATCTTGAGCTGCCTATGCCCTTCTATCAATTGCATCCATATGAAGATATTTAATTTTAATGTATTTCTATTTGAAGATGTATGTCCTTTTGATTCATGTTCTTATGTAAACATTGTACAAAATTCTGAGGCCAAAATCATAGTTCTCTTTCATATTGCATACATACACACACAGAACTAATTTTCTTTATGTTTTTTAAAGATATTTTATGGATGCTCTTTTAAAAAATAAGATAGTCACTTTCCAATGAATTTTTACTATCTTAGTCAAATCCTGGCAGCCCCATCCCAACATAACTCAACCACATTTCAAAATGCCATACTGTCTTCTCAAAACCATTACATGGACGCCTGCTACCAATAGGTCAGATCAAAGTGACAAGTCTGAGTGCAATCACCCATCCCTACCTGCAGCATCTGGGAATCACAGATCCATATGCGCTCATGAACAGCTTGGTTTGTTTAAAACAGACCAGTGACAACTGAGAAAAACCATCTATTTTTGAATTCATTGTGTTTTAATTTTGCATACTTTTATTACATCATATAACATCATAATTTTCCTCTCACATATGGAAATCATAATGGATATTTGGGGAGAGGGGTAGTTGTAGTTAATGTTCATGTTTGATCTCTCTCTGTTTGCCTCACTTTCCTTATATGTAAAATGGGAATTATAATAGCACCAGGATTGTTGTAGGGATCAAATGAGACAACTGTAAATTACTTAGCTCAGTGCTAGACACATAGTGAATACTGTTAGCTATTATTATTATCAGTATTATTGATATTTTTAGTATAATTATTGGGAGGCAGGTATGTATTAATGCCATGTAGCGGTCCCTTGGTGACATTCTCAGAAGGGCATACTCCTTGCTGGTCAATAAATATGAGCTTTAAGTTTTTTCTTCCAACAGATGGTGATACCCCTTTGTCCTCCCCTTGTATCCAAAGATGGCTCATTCTCTCTGGTCCCACAGGAAGGCAACTAACAAGGCATTTTGATTTCTAACAATTAGTTTTTCATTTGTATTTGTGTCAATTGCTAGATTGCTTTGTTAAGTTCAAAACATGTCAGTAGCCTTCAATGCCATGAGATTGGATTTGCCTGACTCTTAATAATAATTATCATTCAGATTTGTAAATTCATCCGGAGAATGTCTGCTTTCCCATCTCTACAAAGGTTTGTGAAAGTGATATAGAGGGATGTCCTTGATTAAAACAGGAGAAGAGAACAGGTAGGCTTTCACAAATAATTTTTTTTTTTCCACTAGACTACATCTTCATATGGATGCAATTGATAGAAGGACATAGGCAGTTCAGGATTCTGTTGTGTCTGTTGTTTGCTGGTGATGACAAAATTTGTGGTGGAGTAGAGTAAAATAAAGCTTTAGAGACTCAAGATGTCTCCTATGCACATGTCAAAATCCTAAAAGATTTTTTTTTTTGCATAACTATCCACAGAGATAACTTGTTTAACAGTTTTCTGATTAATGGCATGAACTGAAGCATACAACAAAACTGCTTGACAGATATGTCCTCCAAAGCTATTCAACAGTATCATGAACAAAAACCAAATAGAAAAAGTAGTGAGGTCTAATATGTATGTGGATAATTTGGTGCTGATTGCATTGTATTCTCAATGAGATACATGACCATCCCAAAGAGATTGGCCTCAAAATCCACTCAAGGGGAAAGAAAGCAGATGAAGGATGTCTGTTGTCTGGATTATTTTATGGAGCTGTAAGAGTAGACCATGGAGCTCTTTCATCACTTTTTTTTGTTGGGTAGGCACTGAAGATGGAAAATGAGCTGTTGAGCTTAGAATTAATTAGGAGGAATTGAGCTCCAGTCATCAGAGACATCACCAACTGTGTCCTTTTGGGACAATCAATTATTAAGCATTTACCAGTGCACCTCGGCTCCTCTGTTTTTATAAGCTCCTAAGTGAGGTTCCTTAAATGCAAGTCTGACTGTATCGTTCTCCTACTCAATAAATTCCAGTGGCTTCCTATCACCTTTAGGATCCTAAATAAAAACTCATCTCTTTGCCATTCAGAACTCCTCACAACCAAGCCATCTTTTCCCCTTTATCACTTGTTGCTTTCATTGATCCATTCTCTGGTTTAGCCAGAGTGGTCTATTGGACTTATCGCTACTTCTCACATGTGACCCTTCATTGTCCTTTCTGTGTCTTTGCACTGTGTATCTCCTATGCCTAGAATGTACCATCCCTCATCATTTCTACCTTTTGTAATTCCCAATTCCCTTCAACATGCAGCTCAAATGCCACCCTGTATATGAGGCCTTTCATCAATTTCTGATCCTATCAATATTCTCCTACTCACACACGTGTACATACACAGTATAAATGTACACATATGTGGATATATACACACATGTTATGCATACATGTGATCTCCCTCAATACAATATAAGCCCTTTAAAGGGAGGGGATGTTTTGCTTTGTAGCTCCAGTAGTTAGCACAGTGCCTAGCATATAATAGGTGTTTAAGAAACATATATTGATTAATTGACTGATAATGTTATTTTAGGGTAGAGGTTATTTTATTTTTTGCCCAGCATCTTGTACAATGCCTGGGGCTTAGGTTCTTAAAAAATGTTTATTAGTCAATTTAAGTTTTCATGTATTTTTGTTTCCTCTCTCCCAATTAGATAAGCTCCTTGAGATAAGGGACCATTTCACATTCTTTTTAATAATAGTTAGCATTTATGTAGCATTGTGCCAGGTAAGTGCCAGGACCTCTTCTAAATGCTTAACAGATTGACCTTCACAGTAACCCTGTGAAGTGGATGCTATCATATTCTCCATTCTACAGTTGAGGGAACTGAAAGAAGATAGAGGTTAAGGGACTTGCCCAAAGTCACACAGCTAGCAGATGTCTGGATTTGTCCTGACTCCAGATCCAACGTTCTATCCACTGTGCCACCTAGCTGCCATATTCTCCATAGAATCTCTGTGTCCCAACACTGATCGTCAGTATTACATAGGGATATAAACTATGGAAAGAGGTTCTCCAGTGTTTTTCACTCTTGTTAAAGAGGATGTCCTCTACTGAGTCCAAATGGAAGCGGGTGACTCTACCACCTCATGCAGAATTCTAGAAAAGGAAATTTCTCCTCAGAAAATAAAAACAATATGTCATTTATAAGTGTGTTTTAGGAAATCAAATGGTACTTGAGAGTGTGGATAGAGAAAAAGAGACAAATCACAAGGCAACCAAAATCCAAATCATGGTAGGTTGGCCTTAGCTCAGTGAAAGGAGTTTTAGATTTGGATTCAGAACAACTGAGTTGGAATCCTTGACTCAGTTATTTGCTGCATGTGTAACCTTGGACAAATCATTTTTTCTTACTGGGCTTTCATTCTTAGGAGGTTAAACTGAACAGTCTCTAAAATACTTTCCAAATATATGATCTCTTTTTTTTCTTCTTATTTTTGTTTTATTTTGAGCACAGTATCTTGAATATAAGTAGCACTTGATATATTTTTTCTTTAATTTCCCTTGCCCCCACTGACAATTACTTCCATGAGCACCCATGACATGAGTATTTCTATCACTGTTAACATTAAGCAAGTAAGAAGACTGCTACCCTTTTCTCAAGCATAAAAAAGAGAGATTAGAAGGAGGTTGTATTTGGGCAGGTCTTTCAAGTCCATTTGGAAATAGAAAATTCATGTGAAAGAACATTTTGTTAGATCTTTGGTTGGAATAATCTGCTTGGATATTGGAATTTCTCATGATATAACTTACATTTTTGTTCTAATTTAGCCTCTTTCCTCTACCTTGGTAAATGGAATTTGCTACTTATTGCTTGTTTAAACTTTGTTGGGCAGTTTTCAGTCTTGTCCAACTCTTCGTGACCTCGTTTGGGTGTTTTTTTTGACAAAGTTATTGAAGTAGTTTCCCATTTTCTCCTCCAACTCATTTTGCTGAGGAGGGAAACTGAGGCAAACAGGGATAATTGTCTTGCCTAGGGTCACACAGCTAGTATCTGAGGCCAGATTGGAACTCATGAAGATGAGTCTTCTTGACTCTCTCCTGACACTTATCCACTTAGGTTTGATCGTCTCTAAAATGAATGGGTTGGACTAGATCATCGCTGAAGTCTCCTCCAGTTTTCAATTTGATCTTATGAGCTTTAAGAAATGTGTTTACATTTGAAATAGTCCCCTTTAAGATACTTTTAACTATACCATATCGTATTTCATTGGACAGAAAGATGGAGCTATGAGTATGGATAAAATTACTTTTCCTCCTTAAAAACAGAGAAAAAAATGTCAAATTGGTTACAGGCTTTCCTGTCTTCCCTCCCCCCCTCCCCAGTTCGGGAATTAGAAGTATTCCGGGGATTGTTTAACGCTTTTATTTTGTACATTTTTAATCCATTTTGGTATTTTGAAAAAAAAAAGAGTTACAAGAACATCTGTTGCTGTTCATGTAATTTGTTCATTCCCATCAGTTTTCCATCGGAGTGCGTTTCAGCAGTATCACTTTTATTCATTTTCAATTTTTGTTGATTTTTAAGGGGAGTTTGCTCTGCTTACTTTACTGAATCGGGAGAGACTTTCCAACATAAGCTTCATCAACTCCGGCCATTACTTTAACATATCTGTCATTACAACTGTTTTCTTTTCTTTCCTCCATATCTAAGAGGAAAAACATACTCCTATTCTTTTTATGTCATCTTGATTTCCAAAAATATGTCTCCTTTCTGACCCAAGGAGTATTCTCTTACAATAAGAGAAATAAAACAGAGTGAGAAACAGAGCCAGACAGAGACTGAGATAGACAGCGAGACAGAGACAGAGGGAGAGACAGAAAGACAGACACAGAGGGACAGAGAGACAGAGACAAACAGAAACAAAGGCAGAGAGAGCAGTGTGAAAAAAGTAACAAAAACACCCGAATCTGGAAGTATATGTGATGTGTACATTCGTATTACCCTGGATCTACAAAGAAGTGATTTTTTTTTTCTTTTGGGACAAGCATGATCACGATGGTTCCACAGTTTCCTGTCTTCTCTCAAGGATAACTTCTTGCTTTGCTTTTAAACCTATTCTTGCTTCCCCTCATCTCCTCCACTCTTTTAAGATCTTTGGTCCTCATTCTTTGTAGCATGAATAATCTCTCATTCTCAGTTGGTTCCTCCCTCCCCCTTCAAATATACTCATATTTCCTTTATTTAAACACACACATGTATGCACACACACACACACACACACACACACACACATACACACCATCCAGTCTCCTTACTGGCTTCCACCTAGCTTTTTTCCTGTTTCTGTGATGTGCTGTTGTTTTTCCCTAGTCAAATATAAACTCTGAGAAGACAGGGACTGTCCATTTTTTCCCTCTTTGCCAAGCACCTAGCTCAACGCCTAGTACTTAGGAGTTTCTTCAGTTTCATCACCTCCCTATCAATATATACAACACCTTTTTATGTAGATCCTACCATCCTCAAATCCCACCTATACTATGTTGATATTTTATTTGACTTCTTTTTTACTTATTATCAATAAAACATAATTAGTAACTTATTATCTAATATCTAATTTTCTGTCTTTAACATGTACCTCAACAATCTATTATGCCTAGATGCAATTCTGTCTCATTTGCTAGTAGTTCTTCATGTGTAAATTTTATCTCTTCAGCTAAATTCTAAGCCAGAAAAGCAAGAGACCCGTCTTGTATTAAAATTATTTGTGATTTCATCACAGCCGTGGAAACCCTCCACGGAATTTTCCTTGACTTATTAGACAAAATCCAAGAAAGTTACCTAAGATACACAGAAAGCTCAGATAACATACTCAGGGTTACACAGCTATTAAGTGTTAGAGGCAGGATTTGAACTCAGGTCTTTCTGGTGCTGTCTACCACCCTTATATACTACATCATGCTATTTCCACTGTTTTGCTGAAGAATAATATGGAAGTTACATCTGTTCATGTCATATCCTTTAGAATGTAAACACATCTAGGGAACACAGAGCTTTATTTTTCCCCCGAATGTTCTTTTAAATATTTAAGCATATCTGTGACCCATAAAAATATATTTATTGATAATGGTATTGTGATGATTTAGTCAAATATTCTTGGGATACAAGACTAGATTCCAAGGAGGAAATGATGCATTTTCTTTTATGCTCTCTTTACTAGTGTTTTTTGTATTATACTACTTGTTACAGCAATGTTGGCAGTCAAGTTTATAACAATAAATTCCTTAAAGTACCTCTAGTGTTCCAAGAAAGGGATTCTTTGGAGTTGAAACAGCTGATTTCATTTCTGCCAAAAGGCAAATGTAAAAGTCCATAATAAAATGATATATCCTACACAGATCAAAAGTTCATGGAACTTTACCAAATCATTATCATTATATGCCTGTACCATTTTTATTTGACAGAAGAAACATGACCTTAGAAGCATTCAATTCAATTTGGTAAACATTTGTTAAATGCCTACTGTATACGAGACATTTTTCTAGGCAAATGAAATAGTCCTTGTTGGCAATGAGTTTGCATTATATTTGGGGAATGGAATGTATGCATAGTTATATATATTACAAAGAAAACTAAAGGGGGGGTGCTCATACACATAGTTCAGGAATCAGGGAACCTTCATGGAGGACGTGGCACCAGGGTGAAGCATTGATGGGTAGCAAGGATTTTGAGAAACAGAGATAAAGTAAAAGCAGAAAGGAAGAGAAAGACCTGGAAGATGCATTGAATGAAGGCATGGAGTCAAGATATGGAGAGCTGAATTTGGCATACTTAAGCTAGTAGTTCAGTTTGGCTTGTGTGTTGGAACCAGCTTAAATTGACTCTTAGAAACTAATTGTTAAATTTTCAGTGAGAGAATTTACATCTCTGAAATAAGCAAACACTACAAAATCAGAGCTTGATTCATTATTTTGATGATTGTCTAAACTTAAGAAACTGATAAATAAAATGTTGATATGGCAAATTAAACTTAAAGATATGTCATGTGCATCCCTCCAAAGGAACTTGTTTGCCACCACATCCTTGAACCTATAACATAGTTATGGAAGGGAAATAATATTCAGCAAGCTCACAAAGGTTACAGGAGGGTGAAATTGTGGAGGGACTTGAATGCTTAAAAAGAAGATTTATATTTTATCTTATAGGAAATGGAGAATCCCTTAGAGATTTTGAGTAAGGGAGTTATATGGTCAGATCTGTGGTTTTGTAGGATTATTTGGACAACTGTGGAATGCTAAAATTTGCGAGAGCTTTGGTGCACAGAGACCAATGGTATATTACAAAACAGCAATCATTAAAACTATTTCAAACTAGTAAGAATAAAAACAACTGACCATTGGAAATAAGTAGTCAAGACCCAGAAATAACTGTTCATATTAGTGCAGTGCATAGTGTTTGACAAACCCTTCTATTGTGTCAAGTCCAGCCATTTATGGTGAATCAGATTAAATCTATTCCCTTATCTACATGGAAGATCAACAAACACTTGTAGATACTTATCATGTCCCCTCTTCTCAAGGCTAAGTATTTCTGTTTCCTCATTTCTTTCTTCTATGGCAATTCCTTTACTATTAATCGGCCAATCAGCAAGTATTTATTAAGCACCTACTATGTGCCAGGTACTTGCTAGGTATATACATAATCAATGAAATAATCCCAGCACACAAGAAGTGTACAATCTAATGAGGATTCAACAAGTGCGCGCACATATGCAGGCAAGTGTATGTATATATTTAATTATTATATATAATATATTGATTGCATATTATAAAATGTGTTAATTGTGTATTTAATTGCATATATCTATTTATATTTTAATTACATACTTAATAAACATGAACAGAATGAATACAAAATAGTTAGATATAAGGTAGTTTGCCAGGGAGGACATAAACATTTAGGGCATCGGAAAAACACTTCATGTAAAAGATGATGCTGATCTGCTTCTTGAAGAAAGAGAGTAATTCTTTGAGGTGGAGGAGGGGGAGGGAGGGCATTCCAGGTAAGAAGGATGGCCAGTGCAGAGGCATAGAGATGGTTACCTTCCTCAGGAGACTCTCTAGTCTTTTCTAAAGTGTGACACTTTAGTATTAGAGAAGTGATCAGTGCAGATACTGCAGGAATATGACCTCTCCTGTTCTCAACACTAGGTCTCTCTCTGAGCACAGCTTAAGGTCACAATATAATGTTATGATACTGTATCATATCTGTTACACATGTAGACTTTGCAGGGCACAGAAATATGCCCTCGATTTAACATAAACTGTGAGCTAGCCACGTTTTCCCCGAACCTCTGTTTCTGAAATCTATTTTTTTTTAATTTCAAGAGTAAGAATTTTCATTTAATATCCATATTAATTCATGGATTTTTTTTTGAAAAGTCTGAAGGTATCATCTAATTTGTTAATTGACCCTTCAAGTTTTATTTATCTGCAAATTTGATAAGTATGACTTCTATGCTTTCATTTATGTCAAAGACAAAAATAGTAATCAAGATATTGGTCTTTGAGAGCACTAGATTAAATCCTTCTGTATCTCTCGATATTGATCAATCTCCTCCTAGCAGCTAGGTGATGCAGTGGCTAGAACTTTGGCCTTGAATTTAGGAAGACCCGATTTCAAATCCAGATTCAGACATTCACTAACCTTGTTACCTTGGGCAAGTCACTTAATCTCACTCTATTTCCTCTTCTGTAAAATAGAAATAATAATAGCACTTACTCTCAAGGTTGTTGTGAGGCTAAAATGAGCTACTATTTGTAGGTCACTTTACATGAAAGCAATATTTATATGCTAGCTATTATTATTCAGGTCTAGTCGTTGAACTAGTTCTAAAACCATCTAACTGGACTATCATCTAGCTCATTAGTTCTTAAACCTTTTGTTCTCATGTTCCCTTTACACTCTTCAAATTATTGAGGACCCTCCAGAGAGTTTGTGTTTATGTGGGGTATATGCCTTGCTATTTATTGTAGTAGAAATTAAAAGTTTTAATTATAAAGATTGTTTTGATCTCATGTACCCCTGAAAACATTTTGGAGACCTCCACTCTAAACATTTAAAATCAAATCTCTCTTTGAAAATTTTTTTGAGCAAGGACTCTCTCCAAATTGATATTTATTTAAAAATCATACATGTACTGCTATACTCATATACTCTGAATTATAAAATATAAAACTAGAACTTAAAAAGATGAACTTTAGGTAAAAAATTACTTTATTTTAAATACAAAAATTTTTTTCCCTGTAAAATATAGAACAATATTTTATTAATATGCTTTTGAATGAATATTTTGTTGCTTTAAAAAATCTTGGTTTAAACTTTATCATACAATGATATGAAGGGCTGTTTTTAGTTTGACTTAATTCTATCCTTGGTTTTATTGACTATTATGTATGAAAAATATAAGTAGATATAAATGGAATAGACGCATCATTAACTTTCTTTACTGAATCACAATACATTTGTAAGCTCATCTACTAATTTTGAAATTCAGCTAATAAATTTCCATCTTCCTTCATATTAATCACTTTGTATAAATCAATAAGAAAGCGTTGCATTTTAATATTTTTAATAAATGGGTTCAAAATCCACTGCAACTGTTGAGAAGATTTTTAAATAGGTTTGAATGTCCCTTTTCCAATTTTTTAAAATATCAAGATTAAAGAGATTTTTGTAGGCAACACAATTTTCAGAAACAAAAGTTTAATTTTTATGTGTCTTGCTAATCCTAAGACTTCATACTTCATTACATAATGTCTTAAGGCACAGTATACAATCAGATTCACAGTAAATGTAAAGATTTTAAATTTTTTTGGTGATATTCTGCTTGACTTATCGTCAGATCTGATTAGATTGTCATAATTTACACCTCATAATGCTATTGACAAAAAGTTAATATTGGACGACTGCCATTTTTGACATGTTCACTTGGGTTTGCATTGTTTGTATCTTCAGTCTGAGGTATCTTTGCAGTTTAATTTTTAAACCATTTGTTAATTGTATGAGTCAATTTAGTTAAAATTGGGTCATGTAAAGCACAAATGCCATTTCATTGGACACATATAAACTTCAGTTTGTCACAACACGCTGAAAATGAATGACTATGTGAAGACGCTAACGTCAATTCCTCCATGTTGCAGAACTCTTGGTCTTCCTTTGGATACCTCATTTCATGTACTTGCCTGACAAAGGGAATAAGTGAGGGTTTCAGTGTCACTTTGCAAATGAACTATTACTAAATCTAGATTTCTTTCCTTTTTAAAGTAAAAACATATAAAAATATAAGTTTTACAGGTTTTCCATCTGTGTCCCAAGGGATCATTTTGTGTATCTCCCATTTAGAGATCACTGACGTAGCTGAGAATTTCTTAAACTGTGGGTCATGACCCATATGGGGTCCAAAAAATTGGCAACAGTAAAAGGTTTCTGAATGCACAAGAACCAAAAATTAATTAAAAATCAGATGCATAATGAATCCAAGATGTTTCTGGTAATGCTTGCTTGTGGTGCACTACGCAATTTCACTACAGCCTTGGTTCTGAATGCAAAATATGCACACTTTACACACTGCATGGAATGCTGCTGAAATGTGAAACGTGGTCTTAAATAGAAAATTTAAGAAGCCCTGATTCTAGCCCACATGCCTCCACATTCATCAATAAGGACAGCATTAGAGACTGTCAAATATTTTGCTGACATGCAGATACATAGCGACTAAAGGACTGCCATGATCTACTTGTCCAATAATTGTGTCAAAAAAGGAAATACAGTTTAGAGCCGTATTCATCAATGTTTTTGGTGAAGACATGCTCCTTCTCAGTGATGACTGCTTTCCTTTCTAAATGCACACCAACCATCCCTTAAATAATGAATTTCAGAATCTTATCTTTGGTCCATAGATAAGTAGTTAATTGGGATATGAATAGACAGTTCTCAAAGAAAGACATACAAGTTATCAATAACCATATGAAAAAGATGTTTTGATCTGCTAATAATAAGAGAAGCACAAATTAATACACCTCTGAAATTCTATTTATACCCATTAGATTTTGCAAAAATGACAAAGTTGGAAGATGATAATTTTATAGGGGCTATAGGAGGACAAGTATACTAAAGCACTGTTGACTGAAATGTGATTTCGAACAAACAATCTGGAAAACATTTGGAATTAAACTTCAACAGTTACTAAACTAACTACACCACTTGATCCAGTGGTTCTTTCTATGTTTCTAATCATGTCTATATCAGCAAACAGTTCTTCCTCATTGGGAAGAATAAGATATACAATAGCAGCACCCCCCCATTGTTTCCTAAAATTTTTGAGGTGTCAAGTTATCATTATGGAAGGCACTAGTAGTATCTGCCTTGGTTGTGACAGAGAGATCTGACACATTTACATATAGTCAAAGTCCCCCAACCACAACCATATCATGCCTGCTTGCCAAATTTGTGATATACTTTTCAAACTCTTCCAGTTCTTCCCATATTTGGTCCATGTTGGCTGTCTGACACTACTGCAATACTTTTGCTTCTGTTTTTCTTTCAATTAATTTTCACAATTAATCTTCAGAAACTATTTTGGCTTTTAACCCTTCACAACCTTTTCCCAATTTTTCATTGCAATCTCACTATACATTACTTTCCTTCAAACACTATGAGTCAGCTAAATTGTACTCTTTGTTCCTCATACACAGCATTCCATTTCCCATCTACCTTCCTTTTTATTGACCATCCGTCATATCTGAAATGCATTTCCCCCTCACCTCTGCCTCATAACATCCCACACTTCCTTCAGTATTCATCAAGTGATACTTTTCATATGAAGCCTTACCTGATCCACCAAAATGTTAATTCTCTCCTTCTCTAATTAGATTTATTATTTATACACACATACACACACACACACACACACACACACACCTGTGTTGTCTTCCTTGGTGGTATGTAATTTCCTTGAGAGTGAGTATTATTTTTCTTATTGTGTATAAATCACCAGTACCTAACAAAGTAACATAATAGGCACTTAATAAATACTTATTGATTGATCAGTTGGTTGTTCAATTCATCCAAATGCTCTCCACTATAGGTTCCCTCTCCAGTTATTGGATTTTCGTACAGCAGTGTACCTTAATATATAATGCTACTTCTTTGGCCCTTTTAGCTACTATTCCCCTTTTTTTTATTGATAAACTCACTTATCAATAGTCATAACTAACCATTCATTAGTCCATTCCCTCCATTTCTCAGTAACAATTATTAGATTGAATTTGCCTCTTTGAATTAAGACATATAGTTCCCCTTGTTTATTATCCATACTTTGTAAATTTATGTGATTACTACTGAGAACATGGTTTATTACTGGGTATTTTCTTGAATTTTGTCTCCTATTGAGAATTATTTCTATACTCTTCTTCCTATATTCTTCATGTTATCTGACTTAACAATTATATATGGTTCATTTTTTCCCACTCGATCAATTAGATAACATGATAAACAAACAAATATAAATATAATTATATTTTTACCAGTTTTCATTAGGATCATCATCCCTAGCCAAGAACGTTTTATTGATATCTTTAAATTTAGATTTAGATTTAATCTAAAGCAAATCTCCAAATTTGATTTGGAAATCAAAATTCTGTTTTTGGACATTGTATCTTTATTTTCTAAAGCCCCTCTCTTCATTTAACTATAGTGACAGAATCATCATTCTGTGCCCCTAAGGCAGAAATCTTTGCCCTCTTTGTGTCCAGGACCTCTCTGGTTACCTACAAGCCAATGGACCTAATCTCAGAATAAGATTTTTAAACTTTCTAATTTCATTAAGGTTTTTTTTTAAGTTTTTAACTTTGTTAAGGTTTCTCAGGTTCTCACTCAAGACTTTGCAAGATTTAGTAATGCTTCTTAGAGTACATCTGGTGAATTATCATTTCCCAAAGGAGTTACCAGGAATATGCAGTGGTCATCAGGTTTGACAAGACTTGGTTGACTCTCCATTGTATTTTAGAAACATTTGCTAGGAAGAACACATACCTCTCATTTTGTTAATGTCACATCGACAAATAGTTGCTTCCGTGCCCCTCAACAGGGTGTCACTAACCTACTGTTACTCATCTCCTTTCCTTCTGCCAATTATTGGATGACCTCTTTCCTATGGGACATCATTATTTCACAAATACAATCACCTATCTTTTCTTAGAGGATCTACTGTCTATGGGGGAAAAATGAAAACCTATTATATAGCATCAAATGTCCCTTCCTTTTTTTTTTTTTTTTTTTTTTTGTAATGGATGTTAATTTTTTTTTTTTCCTTTCATTCTCCCAGCCTATGATTATGCTAGGAAGTGCTAGTGTCCTACTCTAGAGGTTTTGGGAAGCAGTTCTGGGTAATTTGAATAATCCTGGTCAGTTGACTCTAGAACGACTCATATAACATTACAAGCCATTGCAGAGAAATTAAAGTATTTTGTAAAACTTATAAACTCCTAGGAGAGGAAACAAAACACCTGGGTCATTTTATTAAGGGGATTTGTACTGTGAAGTTTGGATTCAGTCAAAAGGGTGCACTTGAGGACCTAGAGAGCCACATGTGACCTCGAGGCTGCAGGTTTCCTATTCTTGATAGGGGAATCTGGAGTAGTCTGCATGCCATATAATCACCATGTTCCAATTGGGTGCAGAGAAAAATCTCAGAGATAAGAGGGGTAATTTTTTATTTTTATTTCTTAGGAGAAACTGGGTGAGGGTAGAACTCACCTGGAACTTTAGGGCAAGGGAAAGACTTCAAAGTTAGGGTGTCATAATTTAGCACTGTGTTTTAGATAAAATGGAGTGGTATTATGAATCTCCTGTCATGACAAGAAAAGTCTAAAGATCTCCAAGTTGGTGTACTGCCAAAGGGTCAACGATAAAGTTTGTTTGTTAGTCTTTTTTCCCTAGAAAAAAAGTTTAGAAATATCATGTCATTGGAACTAGGAGCTGTGAGCTTCAGTGAACTGTCTGAAGAAAGGATGTGACCATTGGCAGCTACAGAGTGCGTCAGGAAAGAAAAACAACAGGCATTTCCCCATTGCCTGCAGTGGAAAATAATCATGGGAGCTACACCTCAAAGAGTTTTGATAAACAGCACTTATTGGAAACTCTACCAATATTAATGAGCAAAAAAAAAAAATACAAGTCTTTGGGGAAGAGTTGCTTGCTGGTCAATATTTACTGTAATTTTTAAAGTTCTGTTTGTTTTATTTAACTTGCAAAGATAAAATTTCTTTGAATTTTGTGAACTGTGTGTTTGCAAGGAGAGTCAATGGCAAAATACTCAATCAGTGCAGTCATTTAACAAAGTCCCCAAGTTTTCTTGATGGGAGTGAGTCAAAAATGATTAAAAATTCCCCAATATGTCATTTGGCCCTTATGTCACGTAAGCACTTCTATCTCAAGGGCTATATTTTTTATTTTGTCATATTCTTCCACCCTCTTATCTCCTGAAAAAAGGGTCAGAAGTCCATTGACTTCTTATGGGTTGTTTTCTTCTGTGTTTTCTCTTCAAAGAACTTCCACTATGGAAGGCTTGATTTCCCCAGATAATCTGGAAAGTTGAGAGTAATTCTTCTCATCCTTTCACCATAAGGAAACCAACTTTCATTTTGTGAACACATAATTAATATTTGTCACTTGCAGAAACACAAATACAGTGCACCCTCTGTAACGATGGAGGCAGTGGTCAGTCCACCACCTTCCTTGTTGGCAAGTCTTAAGAAATGTTTTTACATTTCAAATAGTCTCCTTTAAGACATTTTTAAGTGTACCATATGGTACTTCATTGCACAGAAAGATGGAGCTATGCATATGGATAAAATTATTTTCCTCCTTAAATTTCCTTTTACACCTGACTCGACCCATAAAACCAGTTTGCTATATTCGGGGACGAGTCATTGGGAACTCTTGAATGAATTT
Source organism: Notamacropus eugenii (assembly GCF_028372415.1). Taxonomy (NCBI): domain Eukaryota; kingdom Metazoa; phylum Chordata; class Mammalia; order Diprotodontia; family Macropodidae; genus Notamacropus; species Notamacropus eugenii. The sequence goes on from NC_092878.1 coordinate 20,820,373, forward strand.
GTATTTAGAATGGGCTTCTACTTTTTGCATAGTTAACTGTCTTTGATGAACGACCAGCAGATTCTACCCAAGTCTTCTGTGATACTATCTTCTGTGATAAGATCTCAAGCAGAAATCAAATGAATAGCTACTCTGGATTCTTTCATATGTATCCTCTCCTTTTCTCACTTACAGTTTCAGATATCACACTCCATTTTGGTCTTGGCACTTCCCTTGTCATAGTAATTCATTCCCAGCCCTCTGTCCCTATGATTAGGAAGCCAAGGAATCATACAGTCATCTTATGCTAATTTTGAAATCACCTAATGCAGCCCCTTCATTTAAAAGATGAGGACATAGCTAGAGAAGTAGAATACCTTGCCCAAGTTTTAATAGCTAATTAGTGACAGAAGCAGGACTGAAATATAAAGTCTCCTGATTCCCAGGCCAGACTTGCCTATATTATGTTGAGTTATGGACATGGAATTTTCTGTGTAGAAAATGCAAATGCCAAATTGATCAATTCATTTTGAGAATTCTGTGATTATGAGAAGAATGTTGATAGGAACATAGGTAAATTTTAAGGTAAGTAAAGCTCAAATCATAGCAGTTCTGGATTGTTTTTCCTTTCCAAACACAGTTTTCAAAAGTTCCTTCTTCCCTTAGATTCTACGAATTGTCTGAATTGCACCCAGAAGCAAAATGAATTTCAGAGCAGATTGTAAAGATTTTCACTATGCAAAAAAAAAGGAATTGTGGGCTTAAAATATGATGTCAAGGTAACCATCTTTAAAAGTCTAGTATAGCCCTAAATTTTGGAGGACTCCACACATCCCAACTCTGAGGAGGTATAGAATTGCAAGTATGTTGAATCTAATTTTTATAAATTGAATTCAGTTTCTCATTGACTTTTGAGTTTTTGCTAATCCCTAGGTTTCACTATTTTGAAGTTTGTAAAATAGTGTTTAGAAGCAATGTTACTAGTTCTTTGGGAATAGATAAGATCACCCTCTCTGTAGATGGAATTGGTGGCTGCCGACACAGTATGGTGCAAAGTAAGACGGTGTGGCATGTTAGAATCAGACTCAGAGAGAGTTGAATTTGAATTTTTCTTGTGATACTTAATGATTGAATGCCCTAGGCAAATCAGTGAACTTCTCAGTCTCTGTTTCCTCATCTATAAAATGGAAATAATAATGTATACACTACCTACCTCAGAGAGTTGGATTATGGTGTAACTATTAATAAATATTCCCCTTCTTTAAACTACCCTATGTTTATTTCATGTTTATTCTTTATATGTGTGTGTGTGTGTGTGTGTGTGTGTGTGTGTATAATGTCTTCCTGGATAGATATATCCCTTTTCAATTGCTAAACTCTTCTCTAACCTGGTGAGAAATTCCTGCTACTAAAATCATTTCTTTGAGTCTAACAAACACAAAAGACTGTTATCAGAATGCCCATACTACAAAGAAGGAATGAAGGTCCTAGAAGTCTCTTTTAGCATTTTCCCATTAGTGCTGACCAATTGATCATATTTACCTAACAGTCACCTTGGAAAACACCTGCAAGCCTGGCTGACACAGTATAAGGTATGGGTAAATTTCAAAATGAAGGGGATATGGAAGAGTCAGACTCGTTCTGGGAATGGGAATGAAGAAGGAGAGAAAAGAGCAAAAAAGAAGTTTATCAAAGTAAATGAATTCCTGACACATTTCCTAAACCAGAATAAAAACAAACTTCAGCAATGTCTGTTGTTAATAAAGGATATGTAACCAATGAAATTCTGCCTTTTCTCCAATTTCATTCCATAGTGCCATGAAACAGAGGAGGAAATATCCTCCTAAAGTGTATTTATTTATTGGTTTTTTCAGCTCCTGCCCTTCCAATGCTCATTCTGTGAATTGATACACACACACACACACACACACACACACACACACACACGCACCCTACAGCTGGCAACATTAGGTTTCTTAGTGAAAACTGGTTTATCTTTTCCCTGACAATCTTCTTTAGCAATCTGTAGTGACCTGCCCTTGGAGCAGTGGTTTAACAACCTTTGCCCAAGCATTCCCTGGCTGTTTTCCACCTTTAATAATTGTCTTGATGGACTATGAAGAACTGCCAGATGACAGTTCTATTTCATTTTTGTCACTACTTGGTGCTCCTTTCTCTCCCTCCCTCTTTTCTCAAGGGCATGGTTCTCTATAAGTCTGTGTGGCAATGTTCAAGATGGGGATTACTCTTTCAGGCACCATATATTGATGGTATACAAGAGAGTCACAGACATATCAATATCCCAGGCCCTCAGAAAAGTAATCAGGGGGCTCTTTTATAAACTTGAATGTTTTCTCCATTGAAGGCAAATTGAAACTAGGCATTATTTTCTGATATTAAGGATTTTACTTTCAAACAGAACTACCAAAGGCATAAACATACACACGCACACACACATACACACACACACAACCCACTTTGATTAATATACCATACGAGTGTGTTTGCTTGCAAAAAAAGGCAAGTGATGTGCTTTTCCTCAAGTTTTAAATAAAACATTTGTCATTCTTGTCCATTGTTTATTACTAATTGCACAATTATTTTATTATATGGCACTTGAAAATATTATTTGAGGTTCATCCTGCATATTCTATGCTTTAAGTAAATAATCACTTCAGTCAAAAATTATTTATTAAATTAAGCAATTCTTCACAAAACATAATTGAGACTTCAAGGAATTTTTTTTATTAGGGCTGTGTAATGAAATAATTGTGCAATTAGTAATAAATTTTTTCCTCTGCAATTTAGAACAAATAAAAAACAATTACTAGTGTTTTCTTTAAAGAATATGGGATTCTAAGAATTATCCTTCGTGAAATTACCCTGATAAATGTTTTCTGTTTCTCTAGCAGAAACAGAATGAAATGCTTTTTTCCCCACCTCATCTTGTCTACACAATCTGAATACTAGCAGCATAGTTGTAACATCAAAGTTTCTTTTCTTCATTTATCCCTTTAATTATTAAGTTTATAGATGGCCATCATTATCATAATAATATATCATCATTGTCATCACCATCATCATTTTGAAGGCCATTTTTTCTACTTTGATGAACCTGTGAGTTTTTCAATATGGACAGTGCTTCCACCCATGCAGATTGCAACCCTAAAACTCTAACATCCTGAATGTCTCTTGTCCATCTTCTTTTTTATTTTCTGAAGGGAACCTACCCAATGTGCTAAGAATCACCATTTATTTCCATTAACATTGCTTAGATACCATTGAAGCATATAAGCTGTATAATTTTTATCCCTGGTTCTCACTATATAACCTGCTCACCTTGCTTTCCAGTCAAACATTTTGCTGAAGGTGTCTTTTACACTGCTTCTTCCATTCCCTGGTTTATACAGATTCTCCCCAAAATCAATGGAGAGGTCCAGGATGGAGGTCCAGGATGGGTGCAAATAGCTTTCACCAGAATTTCACAAGAGAAGCAATGTAAGAAACTGACACTACAGTGGATTTAGATTATGCTTTTTTTTTCTAAGAGGGAAGAGAGAAAAATCAACTACTTTTCTAACTAGATTGCAACTACTGTGAAGTCAAAATTCACATCATGGATTTTTGTATCCCTCTGTGGCATCCAGGTAATTTGAACACAGTAGCTCCCCAATAGATATTTGTGATTTAATTTTTTTAAACAAGTAGCCATGTTGAAAAGTGTTTTGTAAAAAGGAAATAATGGCAAAGAGTTAAAAATCAAGGTCAAGTAAAAAGGGAAGAAAATGATGAGAGAAAAATCTCAAGGAAATGAGAAATGCTAGTATTGAAGACATCTACATTTAGCCAGATAGTATGCATCTAGGGGTCCTGGGATTCATTAAACTGTTATTAACCTTACTACAAAGGCCTTCACTAATACCTTCTTAATTGGGGCAGCTAAGTGGAGCAAAGGATCGAGTACTAGGCATGGAGGCAGGAAGACTCATCTTCCTGATCTGCAAATCTGCTCTCAGATACTTACTAGCTGTGTGACCCTAGGTAAGTCACTTAACTCTCTTTGGCTCAGTTTCCTCCTCTGTAAAATGAGCTGGAGGAGAAAATGGCAAACCAAGAAAATCCCAAAAGGGGTCATCAAGAATTGGACACTAATGAAAATGACTAAACAACACCTCATCATAGTATGGAGTTGACCCTGAGTTATCAAATGTATTTTCCAATGTATTTCAAGCTCTGGTAGCTTCTACCAAACTAGAAAGGATAAGAAAACATGGGCCTAGTCACCTGTCTGTTTTATGAGGACCAACCTCACCAAATTTGGAGAGGCTCATCATCATAAAATTGGTCACCAGGACCAAAAACTGGATATCAAGGGGATGCCCATCAATTTGTGAATGGCTGAATAAATTGTGGTGTATGAACATAATGGAATACTATTGTGCTATAAGAAGTAATGAACAGGAAGACTTCAGAGAGGGCTGGAAGGACTTATATGAACTGATGCTGAGCAAAAGGAGCAGAAGCAGGAGAATTTTGTACACAGCAACAACCACAGTGTGCGAGGATTTTTTCTGGTAGACTTAGTACTTCATTGCAATACAAGGACCTAAAAAATTCCCAATAGTCTTTTAAGGCAAAATGCCTTCCACATCCAGAGAAAGAACTATGGAATTAAATCGCAGAATGTAGCAGATCATTTTCTTTTGTATTATGCTTTGATTTGTTTTATGATTTCTCCCATTCATTTTAATTTTTCTATGCTACACTTTAAGGATTAAAATTCTCTAGTGTTAATTCATAAAGTTTTACCTTGTTGAGATTCTGTCTGCTTTGTCCCATGGATTCAGCTGTAATAACTCTATATCTGGTATCCTTCAATTGACCCCCATGGAGCAAGGTCTCCATGCCCTTCCTCATTCCAATTGCCAACCTGTGGACATTCTCCTGCTCATCAAGGACCATCTTAAAATGGGATGTCCAGAAAGGAACATACTATTTCAGCTGTCATCTGACCGAACCAGAATTCTGAGTAACTATCACCTCATTACTCTTTGAATAAAAATGTTTTTCTTAATGTGACTCAAGTTCAACTGTATTTTTTTGGCTGCCATATCTCGTTGCTAACACATATTGAGTTGGTAGTTCACTAAAATCCCCAGATGAAGTCCAACATAGAATTCTAGGAAAGAACTATAAGCAGGGATATGCTGGAACCAGCTTGAACTCTTTCATAAGAGCCAATTGTTAAATTTACACTTCAGAAATCAACAAAGACTACAAATTAAGACTAGATTTATGATTCTCCTCATTGTCTATACTTAAGAAAGTGATGAAGAAAATGTTAATAGTGGATATTAAACTTAAAAGCATATCATGTATTTTTTTCATACTTAACTGCCATACCTCTTACTATGGCCGATAGCCCCAAATCCATGGTCATGAGCTAGCACATTCTAGTTCTGATCTTAGAGGCCAGTCTCAAAAAGTTCATATTCTCTTTATATAATTGTCTCCACCTATGGTTAACTTGGGGAAAATTCTAGAGTTCCAAATGTCTAGAGGTCCAAAAATTTAGTAACTTTAGAAAATGTGCCCCGTAATGTGAAAGAGGGATTAGACCTTTTCTTCTTGGCCTCCGAGAATAGAACTGGGAGCAAAAGGTAGAAGCTAAGAGACAAATTAATATGATGTCAAGAAGACAATTCCACAAAAGTGGAATAGGCTGTTTTGGGTGATAGGTTCTCCCTCATTAGAGGTTTTAGAGCAAAGGCTGGATGATCATTTCTTTGGAATGTTTTTGTGGGGATTCTTTTTTCAAGTATGGTTTTGATGAAATGGCTACTAGCATCCTTTATAATTCTGCTTTTCTGATTCTGTGGTCCAAAAGGGCCCCTCCTTGTATAAGATTGTGTTGTAGTGAACCTCTGGCACAGGTCCTAAGAGTTTGTATTCAATCTATTTTTTAAAATTTTCCATCTCTTTCTCCCCCTTCTTCACAGGCAACATAAAAATACATATTCATAGTTTAAAATCGAAAGTGTTATCGTTTCAGTTCATTCTAATCTGTAAATACATGGCAGATGAAAGATAGATAGAAGAGGTTAAGTGATGTTTCCATAGATTCACTATGAAATGTAAGATAAAAGAGACCCATTAAATTGTATATCTTATTTATGGAGAAGCAGAAGTAGCCCCTATGGATTGTCAAATACCTTGTGAAATATAACCAAGCATGGTAATGCATTTTGACTAATAATCCCATTGTTTATCGGAGCCTCAGCAGTGAGGTGTTTTGCCTAGTAGGTGCTCAGTGGTTTATATGTTTTCAAGCATTTGGGTGGATGGGTGGAAAGTCATTTTTATTATTAATCTTTCAATTACTCTAACAAGAAATTAATATATTTTCTTTACAGAAGATACAAGGCCATGTAACATAAGGTACTGACTTAGGAAATTTATATGTCATATGGGCTGATTGGGGGAAGAGGATAGAAAAAATTACAATATGCCTAGGTAGCTAAATATTAAGCTACTTCAGGAGTGAGATAAGGAAAAGACAGATCAATTTGACACAAGACTCTGGTCTGAAAAAAGCAGAAGCATAGACTTTGAATTGGTGTCCTTTTCCATAGTGATATTCTGGGCTAGACTAAATTATCAATGGGTAAATGGTCACCTATGCACTGTGATTTCAAGGGCATGCACTCAAGGACCACATTCCCACATAAGGACCTGCTCAATTATCTTTTTTTTCCTTTTAAAAAACTTATTTATTTTTAATTTTCAACATTCATTTCCACAAGATATTGAGTTCCAAATTTTCTCCCCATCTCTCCCTTCTCCCCCTACCCCAAGATAGCTTGCATTCTGATTATCCCTTTCCCTAGTCTGCCCTCCCTTTTATCATCCCCACCCCCATCTCCTTTCCTTTTACTTTATTGAAGGGCAAGATTGATTTTTAAACCCTATTGCCTGTATATTTTATATCCCAGCTTCGTGTAAAAACATTTTTTTACATTTGTTTTTAAAGCTTTGAGTTCCAAATTCTCTCCCTTCTTCCCTCCCCACCCACCTCCATTGAGAAGGCAAGCAATTCAATATGGATTATACATGTGTAGTTATGCAAAACACTACCGTAATAGTCATGTTGTAAAAGACTAACTTATATTTCCCTCCATCCTATCCTGTCCCTCCCAATTATTCTATTTTCTCCTTTGACCTTGTCCCTTTTCAAAAGTATTTGCTTCTGACTACCCCTCCCACAAACTGCTCTCCCTTCTATCATTCCCCATTCTTATTCTATTCCCTACTTCTTTCCAGTAGGTAAGATAACCAAATGAGTGTGTTTTATTCTCTCTTTAAACCAAATTTGATGAGTCACTCATTCCTTCTCACCTCCCTCCTCTTCCCTTACATTGTTAAACCTTTTTCTTGCCTCTTTTATGTGAGATAATTTACCCTATTCTATCTCTCCCTTTCTTCTTCTACCAATATATTCCTCTCTCACCCCTTAATTTTATTTTTTAGATATCATCACTTCATATTGAACTCACCCTGTGCCCTCTCTCTCTCTCTCTCTCTCTCTCTCTCTCTCTCTCTCTCTCTCTCTCTCTATATATATATATATATATATATATATATATATATATATATATAAATATATAAAATCTCTCCAACTACCCTAATGCTGAGAAAAGTTTCAAGAGTTACAATTACTATCTTTGATCCCTTAGTGTAGAAGCTGCTGGATCTTGGGCTATCCTGATGGTGATTCCACAATACTCGAATTGTTTCTTTCAGGTTGCTTACAGTATTTTCTCTTTAACCTGGGAATTCTGAAATTTGACTACAATATTCCCAGGAGTTTTCCTTTTAGGATCTCTTTCCAGAGGCAATTGGTGGATTCTCTCCTATTTTTCCCTCTGGTTCTAGAATATCAGAGCAGTTTTCCTTGATAATTTGTTGAAGGCTCTTTTTTTGATCATGGCTTTCAGGTAGTCCCATATTCTTCAGATTCCCTCTCCTGGATCTATTTTCCAGGTCAGTGGTTTTTCCAATGAGATATTTCATGTTGTCTTCTACTTTTTCATTTTTTAATTTCTGTTGAATGATTTTTTGATTTCTCATGAAGTCATTAGCTTCTATTTGCTCCATTCTAATGTCTAAGGAATTGTTTTCTTCAGTGAACGTTTGGCCTTTTTCATTTGGCCCATTCTGCATTTTAAGGTATTCTTCTCCTTTTGGCTTTTTGGATTAATTTATTTTATAAGGTGTTATTTTCTTCAGTATATTTTTGGGTCTTATTTAGCAAACTGTTGATGAGATTTTCAAGATTTTCTTGCATTACTCTCATTTCTCTTCCCAATTTTTGCTGTACTTCTCTTACTTGATTTTCAAAATCCTTTTGGGGCTCTTCCATGGTCTACGACCAATTCATATTTTTCTTGGAGGCTTTTGATGTAGGAGCTTTGACTTTGTTGTCTTCTTCTAGTTGTATGTTTTGATCTTTGTCACCAAAATAAGATTCTATAGCCTGAGTTCTTTTACAAGGTTTATTCATCTTCCCAGCCAAATACCTGATTTTCTAACTCTTTGTCAAGCTAGGACTCTGCTTCCAGTGGGAGTGGAGATGAGGGTGGGTGCACGGATTTTGTATAGCCACTCGATCCCCCACCATCTGTGTACCCAGAGCTCTGGAAGCAATTTCTGCTGCTGCTGCTGTCACCACCACTCCCAGCACCCTGGGACTGGGGCCGACCTGGCCAGACTGTGCTCCTTTTTCACTCAGGTCCCACAGAGTTTTCCCATTGACCTTTCTGCCATTAGTGGGTTGAGAAATCTGGAAACTGCCACAGTTGCCAAAGATACAGTTCCCCTCCCCTCACCAGGTCTGCTCCAGCACAGGTGCGGTCCACACCAGACTGCGTTCCATTCCCAGTCTGGATAGATCCTTACTGTTGACTTTCCAGGTTGTCTTGGGCAGGGGGTTTGTTCACTCTGTCATTTTGTGGGTTCTGTAGCTCTAGAATTTGTTTAGAGTCATTTTTTACAGGTATGTGGAGGGCCTTGGGGGAAAGCTCAGAGAAGTCCCTACTTTTACTCTGCCGTCTTGGCCCCATCTTCCCTAATTAATCATCTTGATTAAGGAACAAAAAAACGTCCCTTATCCTCATTGGTACTCCCTGAAATTTCATTGTTGGACCAGTAATCCTCTAGTGTAATAATCTGATTCCTAGTAAAGTGCAACTACCCTGAGGGAGGATAACACTAGACTATTATCTCTCTTTCAGACTTTCACGTGAATGAACTTCAGCTCTGAATTGGAAGATTCAGAAATTCAAGTTGAGAGGGTGGCTTTATAAGGACCAAATGAGAAGATCCACAAGGATCCTGGTTGCTCAAGGGACGTGGAAATGGGATACTTCTAAGGAGGTGGTGTTATAGGACTGAAAGTCTTGGGGCATCTGAGAAAAGCAAGGTAGATATGGAAAAGAACCATCTTGTATCTATACACTTTCTTTAATCATTTGTAATCTGTGTCCTACTTCTCCTTCCCCCAACATAACAGTTGTATTGTATTGGATGGATTTAGAAACATGATAGAGTTGATCATGAGAAGTGCCCCATGCAACAGTGTCACTAGGGGGCAATATTTTCTCAGAACATCTCAGGCTCTGAAAAAGTTTTCTTATAAGGATTATATCCTTTTTTTAGGGTAGATATCTTTATGAGTTTGACTTTCAGATCATGCCCCTCATTTCTTCCACCTATAGCATATCTAAGCATGATCCTATGTTGTACATTTTCAGAATTAAAAATTTTTAAAAATTAACCTACTCAGCTATTTAAAATTAGAAGTATTTTCCCCTTGAAATGCTCACAGTAAGCGTGAAAGAGAAAGGATTATTGCAGTTTATGCCCCAGTATTTGTTGGATAAAGGAAAGAAATTCTATGAAGAACGTAATAATATCCTCCAAACCAGTCAATCAGCAAGCATTTCTGCACATAGTAGGCACTTAACAAATGCCTGTTAACTTACTGATTCATTTGGAGGATCTGTCCAGTACAATCACTTCTTTGGTTGGTATTACTTAACTGGTTCCCCACCCCTTTTCCCCTTTCTCTCCTCCCTCCCCCACATCCCAGTTTTATTAAGGAAACTGGTAGGGATCAGTGAGGGTATCGGGAAGTAACCATAATATGAAAATGAAGGAAATTAAAAAAAAAAAAACAACCTGAACAACTTGAAAAAATACGATTCTTAAAATGGAAGAATATGGAAAAAAGAATCAAAGTGATATTGGCTCTCAAAACAGTAAAAAGCAGTGGAAAGAAAATAAATCTGGAGAAAACTTAGTTTGAGATCCTACTAAATTAGATTATTGTTGAGTTGGAATAGTGGAAATGGTTATAACAGTTGAAAGAGTACCATTGAACTGCCTAATCTGGCCTCTAACATCTCATTAATTTGTGCTGTATGAGGCATTACAACATGGCACTCATAAAACTGAAGTCAGGGAGATTACTTTGACGAGACTTAGCACGCATAGAATAAACTCATAGTGGAGATGACATCATCTGGAAGGTACTCATGGACTATTTTTAAGGTATATCAAAAGGGGAAAGAAGTTATCAAAGAACAGGGGAAAAATCAAGTATTAAAAAAGGGTTACTAAGAAGACATTACTAACTACCAAGATATGAGTCTATTTTCTTATCTCTATAAATCTTTATGAGAATGTTTTACACATGTGCACATGTGTTGAAGGGAAACTTGAGGACAATTTAGGCAAGATATTGGCAGACTTTCCCAGATGATTTTTTAAAAAATATAGCAGACAGCATCATTAAAGAGGAAGCTGGGGTATAGTACATAGAGCATTGGGTCTGGAGTCAGGAACACTTAGTTCAAATCCAGTTTCAGATATTTTCTAGTTGTGTGACTCTTGGCAAGTCACTTCATCTCTATTTGCCTCAATTTCCTCAACTAAAATGAGGATAATGATAGCGACTACCTTGTAGGGTTATTGTGAGTTTCAAATGATATACTATTTGTAAAAAGTATTTAGCATGGTGCCTGGCACATAGTGGACATTCAATAAATGTTTATTCCCCTTCACTTCCTTCTTCTCTTCCACATTTACACAATACATTAAAGGTCTCTCTGTAGTTATAATTTATTAATTAGCAAAAATTGGCTCAATAGAACAGTTTTGGGGGCTCTCCTCCAAGGATTGTTTCATGTAGATCTTAGCATTATATTAGATTCCTTAATCAATTCAACCACAGAGATAATTTTGTTTTGCCATTGAGAGAATCAATTATTATTAACATCAATTGAGGCGTGTAAGAGAAGATGTATGCATATAACATCATGGCCTGTGCAAGGTACAAATGGAAGGTGCCTAGTTCTTTGTGTTTTGGGGTGGTATTGTGTTGAGTGTATAAAACTTTAGAGTACTTAAGGGCCTCCATATTGAGATTCATGGCCATACAAAAGAGATTCATTTAGTAATCCATATAAGAATAATTAAGCAGATGAAAAATGTATATTGCCCAGGTTATGAAATGCAGTTTGACTAGAATCCTAATGAGTTAAACAACATAGAAGCATATACACTGATTAAAAGTTATATAAACATATATACACACACAGAGCGGCAAGTGGATAGTGAGCCAGATCCACTATATGTATTATGCTTAGGAAATTGAGCATCACTCTCAATGCCCTCCCCACCCACCAACTTGTTCCCTGACATCCCCCCTACTCCATTTTGAACATCATTATTCTCCTAGGGATGCTACCCACCTGCAACTCATGGAACACTACAATCTATGAAGAATCACAATTACAATGGAAAATTTATAGTAGGTAGAAATAGACTTCACTGTAAAAGTAGTATGAAAGATATTACCAAATAAATTTATTTTTGGAAAAGGATACTAACCAGTCATAAATTGATGATGAGAAATAACAGCTAGATAGACTGAGTGTTGCACTGAGCACACTGAAATATTTCAAGATTTGGAGAGATCCCCTATATTAGGTAGATTCTCTATGCACGTAGACAAGGATTGTATGGGGTAGAAAGGTGTGCACAGATTGTGACATGTTCTGATGGAGGGAGTTTTAACATCAGTGAGATAATGAATCCCTCAAAATATGGACATGACATGGTGCACTGGAAAGGCTATTAAACTTAGGGATCATAGGACCCAAGTTGAAATACTGGCTCTGCTCCTTTCTACCTGTGTGATCATTTAACCTCTCTGGGATTCAATTTCCTCTTTCATAAAATGGGGTGGATTTGATGTCCTCTGAGGAGCTGCCTACCTCTAGATCTTTCTTCCTAAAAGAAATGTTAGGCCAATGGTTCTTAACTTTTGTTGAGTTATGGACCACTTTGGTAACCTAGTGAAACTTATGAGTCCCTTCTAAGAATAATATTTTGTTACCTAAATTTCTAATTGAAGGAAGCAATAAGTTTCGGTAGCTATTAGTGGAAATGAAATACAATTTATTCTAAGTTTACAGAATCCCTAAGTTCTTTTTTGTGAACTTCTTAAGTGTTCCTGGACCCTTGGTTAGCATCCCCTGTAGGACTAAACAATAGTTCTCAGACTTTCACTCTTCAAACTACTTGTGTCACACCCATACTGTTCAACAACAACTAAGCATGACCTGTAAATTCAAAGAACCATAAGATAACTTACAGCTCTTTTTATATGTGATCACCATGCTCCTCATTATCAAATAGGTACTTTAGATTCTTAGTTCCATACTCCCTCCTCCCTTCACCGGATTATAAGCAAGAGAAGCAAAGGAAGAATGCCCAAAGAGTGGTCATGTAAGTTCAATTAACTGACAAAATTAACAGACCATAATTAACATTCCACCACCATACAGTTCTTTGGAATGCAGCCTGTGGATGCTCAGAGCATTGAAATGCCTTTGGTGAAGCTCCGTTATCCTCCCTTTGCCAGAGCGGGAGAAAGCATCTCTCAGCAGGCACCGATGGGGGTAGAGAAGAATTTTCCCACCCTCACTCCCCATTGACTGTGGAGGTTTTGCTCTTTTCTTTTTCTCTGCAAAATGATCGGGAAAGAAGTTTAATCTTTCTTTTTTCCCTCCATCCTGAAGAGAAGTGGAAAAGTAAAGAACATGGAGGGGGTGGAGGTAGAGGTGGGAGGTTTGAGAGACAAACTGAAGACCTGTATCGGGACAACGCCAGTGGGAGCCAGGTAGAAAATGAAAGAATGCAGACTTCAGGGAGATAGATGAATGGGAGAAAAGCAATCCTTTATTACAGGGGCTAGTTTTCTGGATAGGAGAGGGAGAGGGACACATTTGGAACTGAAAGTGATGTTAAAAGGAAAAGGTATTAGTAATACATTTTTTAAAATTCCACCTGAATGTATTAGATTTCTGTCCAATATAAGGGTTCTTAATCTGAGGTCCATGGACCTTTTCTATGAACTTGTATGAGAAAAAAATCTTTATTTTTCACTGTAATTGGTTTCCTTTGTAAGCCTGCATACCTTCTTTTATGCATTTAAAATATTTGGAAAGGAAGTCTAAATTTCAGATAGAGGATAGTAAAAATAAAGATATAATTTCCCTCCTTCCAGTTTACAGAAACTCTAAAATCTTTGGGATTCCACATACCTCAGGTTAAGAATCTTTGCTCCATATTAAAATGAATATATATTTATATATTTTTAGATTGAATTAATGATCTGGGAATTATAAAAGTTACAAAAACATGTACAATCAACTATAATCTTTTGGGTTTTTTTGTTTGAGTTTCATGATTTTTATCCTCAAGTTCTGGTTTATATTTTTGAATACTCATGCCTGTCAATGGATGTCAGATTAAGGTTTATATTACAAAAAGGCAAAGTGTCTTAACATATCATCATGCTTTATCCTCAGCACACTTCATGAAATAAAAAGGATAAATATTATTTCACTCTATAAATGTGGGAAATGAGATAAAAAGTGATAGGATCTCCATAGCAATTCTCTGGCAGAGGCTCACTTCATGAGGACTCCAGGGCATTCATTTACCTTTAATTTCACCTCTTTGCCAAAGACTACCTGTTATACTAGCAATGAATTTACATAACATTTTGAAAGAAGATGTGATTAGCTGTCCTATGGATAAGTAGCAACATATTGAGTTGTATGCTAGCATGCTTACTTTGGGCCTTGGCTCAGAATGGCAAGATGCATGCCAACTCAAGAATCTAATTGGTTTACAGGAAAGGGAGGGGGCAGATGTACTTGGTTCTGAGAGAACCTTGCCAATTTGCCTGGTCTCCTGGCACTCTCTGGCAGCCAATTTGCAGACTGATGTTGGCATCAGATCTGAAAATGTTACTGATCCACTTGGATAGCTGGAGGCCATGGGGCAAAAAGAGTGAATTTGAAAAGGAGAGAGAAGCTGAAAAAAATGCTACCTAACCTATCTTATAGTGTTTTTTCCCCCCCTTTCATTCAGGGGGAAGACCTGGTCTGGAGAATGAAGAAACTGCTGGACTGGAAGAATCATAGAATCTAAAATAGCAAAAGACCTGATAGGTTATTTGATCAAATGGTTAACTGAAGTAGGAATCCCTTCTATGATATTTCTGACAAATAGTCACTAAATTCATCTTATTTTAGCTTCTAAAGTTTCAAGAGTTAAATGACTGAGAACTTACTATCTTTCAAGACACTTCTACTTTTCCATAGTTCAAATTGTTAGGAAGTTTTCCTTCTATAAAGCCAAAGCTTTATAGCTTCCCTTCTATAAAGCCATAGCTTTGGCTGTCCCCTGTACGTCTTGGTGGTTCAGTAAATAGGACGCTGGGCCTGGAGTCAAGAAGACCTGAGCTCAAATCCAGTATCAGACACTTGCTAGTTGTATGATCCTGGGCAAGTCAATTAACCTCTGTTTGTTTCAGTTTTCTCAACTGCAAAATGGAGATAATATTAGCAGCTTCCTCCCAGGTTTTTATGAGGATCAAATGAGATCATATTTATAAAATGTTTATTATAGTGCCTAATACATAGTATGCACTTAATAAGTCCATCTTTCCCTCCTTCCCTCCCTCCCTCTCTCCCTCCCTTCTTCCCTCCCTTCCTTCCTTCCATCCTTCCTTCCTCTTACATAAACTAATACAATTTCTATTCTCTGTAACCAATAAAAATACTTCTATTTCTCACTTAGTGGTCCTTCAAATTTTTAAAGATTAAAATTATGCCTTCTTCTTCTACCCTACCCTTGGTCTTCTCACTTCTGGAAGAAAAAAATATCCTCAATTTCTCCAACTGTGATATGACTTTAAATGCTAATACATCCTAGTTGTACTTCAGCTTGAGGTCCATCCTAAAATATAGCAATGAAAATTCGACAAATTGCTCCAGCAGCGATCTGGCCAGGACAGGCTATTGCAGGACTATCGTCTCTCCTGCCATGGGAATGCATCCCAAATTGGTATTAGCTTTAAATGACTGTCACACTCTCAACTCACATTAACTTTGCAGTTTGTTAAAAACAAAATTTAAAAATAGGTCTTTTTTTTCCCCTACAAGTACTAGTCTTGCCATCTTGTATGTGCAGATGACACTCATCCCCATTAAATTTCAGTTTATTGAGTATGAGTTATTATTGCACACTGTGGAGGAGATCATAGTTCTGTTATTAAGTATGCAGTGGACAGAGCACCAGTGCAGGAGTCAGGAGGACCTGAGTTCAAATCTTACCTCAGACACTTGACACTCACTAGCTGTGTGTGACCTTGGACAAGTCACTTAACCCCAATTGCCTCATCCTGGGTCATCTCCAGTCATCCTGATGAATATCTGGTCACTGGATTCAGATGGCTCTGGAAGAGAAGTGAGGCTGGCGACCTGCACAGCCCTCCCTCACTCAAAACAGAGTCAAATGCAAGTCATGTCATCATTTCTCTGATGGCATGGTCTTCTTCGGCACCGAAGGACGAACACACACACACACGCACACGCACACACACATGATACATGCTATCTCTCTCAGTGTGGGGTCATATGCAAATTTGTAAAGCATACCATGTATACCTTCACTCAAGTCTCTGATGGAAATAGTCAAGAGATATGACCAAAGAAGGATCTCTAAGTCCATTAGAGATCTTCTCCCAGATTGACGTGGATCCATTAACCTCATTCTTGGCATCTAATCATTTAAGCAATTCTGAATTCAACTATGCATTACTATCCAGTGCACATTCCTTTTTCTCATCTATAGAAGTACTGTGAATGACTTTGCCAAGAGTCTAGTTGAAATACAGGTAAACTATGCCTTTGACAACCCCCTTATCTGTTGTCCCATTAACCTGATTATTAAAAGGATACAAGGCTAATCTTGCTGTACTTAATACCATATCATCGTAGAATCTGAGAACTGTAAGAGAGGTCATTAGATATTGTTAACCAATCAACAAGCATTTACTCTGTGCCAGTTACTGTACTTAAGATTAGAAAATGAAATACATGCAAAAAGACAGTCTCTACCCTCAAAGAACTTATATTCTAATAGGGGAAGATAATACATAAGAGTAAATTGAAAATGTATGTGGGTTTGGGTAGGAAGATTCTCTAGGCAGGGGAGTGGTAGAAAAATCCAGATAACAACCTATTGAGAGATTAAAAGATGTCTGGCTTGGGTGCTCTTTTAAAAAGGAAGTTCTGAGAGGAACCATGTAATGAAAGGGAGAGGTCCTAGGGGCTGAGGATACTTCTGAGGTGTGAATGCCAAGGCTGAAGTATTTCCTGGTCTCAGTGGAAGAATCTAGATTACAATCTGGTGATAAATCAAGAGAAAGTTTTGATCAAGTTTCTCTCCTAGTATTAATAAAGTAAATTAGCTCCCTTTGAGAAACATTAGTAACAGGTACAAACAAAACCTCCAAGCGCATTCATCAGTAATCCCCTAGAATTATCTATTTAGACATAGGTTGCCCAAAGGCATTGAATTGTAAGTAATGCTTTGTCCCTTTGCCTGCATTGGGGCTTTGCCCCAGACACTCACATCTATGTGGTGAGGTGCTGGTAGGGGGATTGCAGTTTAAACATAGAAGTCCTCTGGTTTGTGTTCCTTACATGTTCCAATAAGTCCTCCACTGTCTTCGTGCCACATGGAAGCAAGAGGATCTTGTACTTCTCTCATCCTACGCAACGTGCTCCCTATCTGCTGCCTCCTCCTTCCTCTCCCTCTTCTCAGAGGTTTCCCAGCACAACTGCACCTCACTGGCATGACCTGTCCTCTGCAAGCCTCTCGACTTCTAAACCCAAGTCTGTTCAGCTGAATTTGCCTGGTCACCAAAATTCCTGGTTATATCTCTGAGGAGTTCTTACCCTAGGAGGTTCCCCAGTCTAGTCAAGTCACAGATCCCTTGTATATTTCTGAACTAGAGTTATCCCTTCCCCATCACAGAAGTTAGGGACATGGTACACCCATAATCTGGAAAATCTGAAAAAAAAATATTGGCCCTCCTTTTATACCAGAGAAAAAGATTGAATTATTATGGCATTAAAAAATAAAATGTTATTCTGCAAAACTATACATATACTTTTTGCATTTCTGAGTTTCTAAACTCTTTTCTGTGTCATCTGCTGACCACATGTCATCTGGGACTTTCATAAAGCTCCCCCCAAATTCCCATTTAATTTCTTATATCAACCTGAGATATATTGAACCTACAATGGTGAAAGAATTGTACCATGCTCAGAATAAACGATTTAAGCATCTCCCCGGAAGTCCAAAGGCATGTTTCAGCCTCTTTCAATGTCTCCGGTCTTATCCCGTGCATCTTGATCTTTGCCTCACTGGATCTCAGTTGCTTTCATATAGAGCAAATCAAATGCCAAGAATTAGGAAAGATAATCTTCCTTCTCATTCATATCATTTATTGATTCTGACTTTAATAGAGAAGGGAAGATGTGATAACTGTCATGGGCATGAAAAGCAAACAATTTCTTCCAAACAAACAAAGAAAAACCAACCCATAGGTTAACATTTATTTTTCCAGTACTTTGCACATCATCCAAATGTTTTTGTTTGCTAGGAAAAGCAATGGGGAGCCAATGGAGAGATTTGGAGATGGAGGGAATATTGTGTTTATTTTTGCCCTGCATGAGGCCAATAACTTACTGCTGAGCTTCTGCAGTCACATCATCAATTGCCTTTCTCATATGCATGTCTGCCAAATAAAGTTGTAGCTGAAACCCTTCCAGCTGACCTTTAACATTCAGTTCTGCACATAAGCTCTTACTCATTAATTCCCTTACCACTAGGCAATGCCTGAATTTCCAGTTAGCCCTGAAACTGTCTGGCCTACTTAGTTTAACTTCTCATTTGCAAGCTTGAAAAATGTCTGGAATCACCCCTACCAGAAGTGTTAATCCAAATGTACATATATGTGTGTGTGTGTGGGGCGTGATGATGAGTGGAGGGGTACTTCCAGTGTCTAACTTCTTCCCTGATTGAATATAGGAGTTGTGAGAAAGGAGTTAGGGGTGGGGAATGAGAGAGAAGAATACTGTAATAGTCAGGACCAGAAAAACATAGGCAAGTATTTGTGATTATTAGTAGTTGACAATAGACAACTTCCTCATAATTAATGATTCCAATGAACCTCATCTCTACTTTGCTTGAGGAACTGAGATTGAAAGAGATTAAGAAATTTAGATGACTATTACCTTGGGGTGGGAGTGGTGAGTTCACTCCTCTCTCTGGTACTCTATTTCCTCATGAAAAATGGGTTGGATCAGGTTATTTATAAGTTTTCTACTAGAAATTTTTGTACATAGGATAAGGGGTGAGAAGCCTGCCCTCAGATGAGTGGGAAGGAGAGACATCATAAGTGGTCTAGTTTAAAAAAGTCTTAGACACTAATAGGTAGCAAGTTGGCACAGGAGGTAAGAGTGCTGGAGTCAAAAGACCTGAGTTCAGTTTGGGTCTTGGATACATCCTAGCTTTGTGACTCTGACTAGCCTCAGTTTTCTTATCCATAAAATAAGAATAATAACATTTGTCTCCCAGACTTGTGAGGAAAAAATGAAATAAAACCTATAACACTTTGCAAATCTGAAAGCTCTATAGGAATGCTACTATTATTTCTGGGATGATGTTCTTGGGGAGACTACCCCTAAGAAGTGGGTAGATGGAAAAGGGTGTTAGAGAAATTCACTGCAGCTTGGTAGCTTCCTATTTTAGCTAATCAGTTTCAATAACTAGATTTCTATGCTGTAGAAGAGCTTCAAGTGTTGTACCTTCAAAATTTGGTGCCCTGGGACAAAGAACTGCTTGCTCTGCCCTAGTTATGGTTCTAGTTGGCAACTCTAAAACTCTTCTACCATGTGAGGAGGTAGCCCCAGAAAGTTAGAAATAACATTCTGGATGGATATCCACTCACAGGTCTGCTTGAATGGCTGAGACAGCTATAACCCACTTCTAGCCAAATCTGGATGAGTCTCAATGAGTGGATGCACCTTAAGCCATTTTGCAACCTCCCTAGTCCTGTGGGTTTTTGTCCGAATTAGAAGGGTTGTTTTGATGGGCTCAGTAATTCACTCTTTCTATGGAGGATTATATTCTTGTTCAGACCATTTATGTCAAAAAAATATCAATGCCGGATTCAGCCATTGCAAACAAACAGCCCACCACATTCTTTCTGACTGTTATGGGACTTTTTGCTTACTTGCAAATATCCCATGATCATCACCCTTCTGCCTCTTTAGTTAGAAGGCAATGATAATTCAGAATTCCATTTTTGCCTTTCCAAGTGGAATTCTTAGCACATTTCCTCCAGATTCAGAAAATAATTGCTAGTTTTCATTCCTTCTCTCTCTTTTTAAAATACTTCAGGGATGCTCACTCCCACTATCTTGACTTGTTCTCATGGTGTAGCCAGAGAATGTACACTTCAGTCCTGTTAATGCATATCATAAGTGGACAGACTTGCTAACTCCTATTATCATCATAATTTCTCGATTCCATGTCAGGGCTGTACTAAACGTCCTTCTTGGCATCTGCACCACTTTACAAATCCTTATCAGAATCTGCATTTATATAATGCCTATCTTCACATTATCAAGTCTCTTTGACAAATGTCCCATTTCCCTATTCTAATTTTTCAGCTGAGGAAACTGAGAGGGAAAGTAAGTTGCCGAAGGTCATACAAGCAGAACTTTCATGGGCCAAATATATTTGCAAAACTTTTGGCCTTTCTTTAAGGTAAAGGTCATCTACCTGGGTCACAGTCAGGTCCCAAATGGATCAGGATAGGTCAGAGGTTATTCTGAATACTTTTATGCCATACTATTTCTTGAAATACAGTATAATTTCCATTTTAACTACAAGAGCCTAGAAAGGACAAATTTTCATTTAATAAGGTATGGTTTATCCAACATTGTTTTTTAATTGATGAAAACTACAGTGACTAAGGAGTTGGAGAAAGTTTAGATTATAAATAATTTTAAATAACTTGTTATTATAGTAATGAAATTATTTAAGATTTTAGCACTTCTTTCAAAAATAAAACAGTAATTCTATTCAAGATTCAATTTAATCAAACAAGTATTTATTAAAGTGCCTACTATGTGAAAGGCATTGAGCTAAATGCTAGGGGTAAAAAGATGAAAAATAATCTCTGTCCTCAAGGAACTTATATTTTACATCAATCTATTTTTTCACTGAGGAAATATTAAGTTAGGATTCTGATTCTCAGATAATACTTGGCACTTATATAGGGCTTTAAGGCTTTTTAAAGCTCTTTAAATGTTATCTCATTTTATCTTCACAATAACCTTGTGAGGTAGGTGTTATTATCATTCTCATCTTACAGATAAGGAAATTAAAGTCAACAGAAGTTAAGTGATTTGCTCGGGATCATACAATTAAGAATCTAAGGCAATATAAGAATCCAGGTGTTGTTGATTCCAAGTCCAGCACTCTATCCACTTTGTCACCTAGATGCCTCAGTCATTTACCATAATCCTCTCTGGTAGTTTCTCCTTTCATTAGAACAAAGATGGATCTAAAATCTATCAGTCAATATTTATTATCTGTGTACAAAACTCTTGCCTTAGGTATCCATGGGGAATTAAAAAGCAAACAAACAAATAAAAAACAAAACAGATGTTGACACTGATTGCCAAAACTTTTCAGTTTAATTATAGAGGTGGAGGGAATTGTCTCCACTTAACACAAGCATCCCCTTTGTATACCTTATACAAACTATTCCTACCTCTAGCAAAGCCAGTAATGGTCGGTCAAGGTGTCTTGAATAATTGACTTAGTTGCCTTAGAGAGAGAGAGTCTTTGATACTTTGAGAAAAATGTGTCAGTTTCTGAAAAAGTCTGTTAGTGCTCACTCAGGAAAGAAAGACATATCTCTCTGGTGTCTAGCGGATAGGGGAGACCTTTGAGGATTGAATGTGCTTTGTTTGGTTTTGATTTTCTGTGAGTGGGACTCTCTTGGAGATGGTAAATGGCAGATCTGCTATTTTTATGAGGTTAGAGTCAGTAACAAAGGGGAACAGGTTGAAAGAGTCAGTTCATATTGTCTGGTGCTCTGCCCTGGGGAGAATTGTTCCTTCATCTTCCAGTGCAGGAGCATCTTAGAGAAGGGATTTTTAATGTGTGCATAGGCACCTATGGCAAAAACTCTTTTGGCAGTCTGGTGAATTATGAACCCCTTCTCATAACAATAGTTATCAAGGCATAAAATAAAATACATAGGATTATGAAGAAAGCCAATTATATTGAAATAAAGATGCTTTCCCCCCATTCAAGTTCACAGATCCCTTGAAATGTGGCCATATATTGGTTGGGGAGTCCTTAGGTTAAGAACTTCTACCCCAGAGCATTCCCCTTTGAAATGAGTGGAAAAGATGTTAAAAGACAGACCTCAAGGTGCAGAGCCACAGTGAGAAACAAGTCATGGAGAGAGAAAATGTGGAAAGTGGGGTAGATGTGACAATGAGGAACTTCTTCAGATTCCACCTATTGGATACCGTGCAGAACTAGAGAAGGGAATGCTTGCTGGGACCCCTGCCTAGATATGACAGGAAGTGATGAAAATTTCTTTATTTTCAAAAAAACATTCTGACATGTTTTCTTTAACCTTCTGTTTTATTTTTCTATTGTGAATTTAACCATCATCAATAAACAAAATCATTCTAATATTCAAAGAAAAGGAGGTGTATATAAGAAAGTGTTCTTTTAACATGTAGTTTGCTTATACTTGAATGTGTATGTATATATATATATGTGTGTGTGCGTGTGAGTGTGTGTATATAGCATAGTTACAAATTTGCTCTTTTTGTCATTTATGTGTTTTGCCTTCTTTCAAACATTTTTTAAAATCAACACTTTCTTTTGGTGTTATCTGTCATGACCAACTAATCTACAACCCCTACCACTCTGAGAACAGAATCTTTTAGATGATAGATAACTAGAGTCCAGAAAAATGAATAATACTTTCCTGTAGCCTTTTAAAAATTTTTAAAAATATTCTCCTTTGTTAATTTTGTGAACTCAATTTTTGCGAGGTGATATCATGCCAATACATCAATAGAATATAAGCTCATGGAGAATAATGACTTTTCATTTTGGTCATTCTATCTTCTGGACGTAGCATGGGACAGGGCACTTAATATATTCTTGTTCAATTCAATTAGCCAGTGAATATTCATGAAGTATTACAATATGCTAAGTACTGTGCAAGGTCTAGGGATACAAAGAGCAAAAAACAATCTCTAATGCTCAAGGATCTTACGTTTTAAAGTGAGAGAAAACATGCAAATTAACCAGTTACTTATAAGATAGATATATAAGTAATAGCAGAGTAGAAGACCCTACTAATTGAGAAGACCATAAAAGGATTTCTGCAAGAAAATAGAATCTGAGATGATTCTTGAAGGAAGTTAAGGAAGCTTGAGATGCAAAGGTGAGAAGCAGAGCATGTTGGGCAGGAAGGGTGTATTGAGAAATGGAAATTAGACCAATGTGGCTGCTTCATAGAGTACATAGGGATGATTAAAGGGTAGAAAGAGGACAAGTTATAAAGAGTATTAAATATCAACCAGAGAACTTTATATTGGAGTGAAGTCTTCTATGTGTTGCCTTAGAATCTGATGATATGTTTGTAGGATTTTTTTCTAATGCTATAGCTCATAAGATTCTATGGGGACACTTGCCTATAACTATGAATTGATATCAGTTGATTAGCCAGTCTTAATTAGCTTTCTAGAAAAGGATATTTATAATATATAATAGCAATGGTTAAAAATGGTTAAAAGACACCGCAAAGTCTTTGACATCCTTCTACCAGTACATACAGAGTTGAGGGAGAGGGGAGATGTGAGAAAAAGTGGGCTTAAGCATAGAGAAATACATGTAGCAAACAGGTGATTCATAACTCTGGATTGCTCGTAATTCTTTGCTCTTCTTCATAAGATACTCATGAAATTTGCTTTAGACATGTAGTTTTTATGCTGAGGTCCTTGTAGAGACCTGAAGCTGCCTTTTCTCAGTGTATCTAGTCTGTCTTGACATTGAATTAGCTGTTCTTTGGATATTGTTAAGAGGACAGTTTAGGGGTTTATGGGGTCAAACTCTAGTTAAGGGTGCAAGAAGATCAGTGAGACTGAGGCCAAAGATGTTTTACTCCCTCCCTCTCCCCCTTCTCCAAGCTATGTCTTCCTAGAGGCTGAA
This sequence comes from Notamacropus eugenii, assembly GCF_028372415.1. Lineage (NCBI taxonomy): Eukaryota > Metazoa > Chordata > Mammalia > Diprotodontia > Macropodidae > Notamacropus > Notamacropus eugenii. Next base: position 20,844,094 of record NC_092878.1, read on the forward strand.
CTGGAGATTTCTACCATTAAACTGTCAATGACTGGAATTCCATTACTATGAAATGACTTTCAATTTCATAGACCACTCACAAGTCATGACCAAGTTTTCTCAGCCAATGCTGACGTACTTCCTTTAGAATGCCATTTTTTTCATCCAGTGGCATTCAAGGATATCTAAATTGATCAAGGACTTTTCACAATTAACCTAACACCTATGATTGATTGATTCAATAGCTACTTCTAGGTTTTGTTCATATTTCTCATTGATGGATTGTTCTTGACTGACAAAGGCATCAAAGAATAGTGTCTTGTCACTTTATGATAGGTAGAGTAATAGATTGATTGACTTAATTGACCCACACCCTTATAATAAGATAATAGATTTGGAGCTAGAAGGGATCTTGGAGGTGGTCTAGTCCAACCCCTTGATTTTACAGATGAAGATACTAAGGCACAGCCAAGTTTAGGCGAATCAACCAGAGTTAGACAGCTAGTAATTGTATAAAGCAGGATTTGAACCCAAGATTTCCTGATTTAAAATCTAGTTTCCTATTCATTATGCTGACTGCAGATGAAATTTTATTATTATTGAAGTTAGTGACTATTCTAATATCCCCTAAGGATAGGATTGGATGGAATCACCTTAAGTAATATCATGGAAGGGGCAGCCAGGTGATCTAATCTGTCTCTCACACTTACTAGCTGTGTGACCTTGGGCAAGTCCCTTAACCCTGTTTGCCTTAGTTTCTCATCTGTAAAATGAGCTAGAGGAGGAAATGGCAAACCATTCCAGTGTCTTTGCCAAGAAAACACAAAATGGGGTCACAGTGAGTAGGACACAAGCAAAACAACTCAAAAATAACAATGACAAAGATGCCACGAAAGATTTCAGTTAGAATTTCAAAGAAGAATGTTTCAAATTCTACTTCCCTGGAGAGTTTTGAAAATCATAAATCATTTCAGTTAAGCAAGTTTGGGAGGGGTCTTCTTTAGTGTAGCACTCTGATTTGCTACATAAATTATGTGTAGCATAGTTTCGCTATACAATTTTGTGACCGTTTTTCTCCGGTGGTCCAGTTTTACAACTTTCAAACTAGTTACAATAAGGTCTGGTTTTCATGCAGACCATTTGTGTTGTGCTATTGTGTGACTTTTTCTGCTCTATGTTTCACTATTCTTTTGTACCATGTTGTCTAGCACTTCCCAATGTTTGTCACCGTAATGTGACCATCAATCTGGCTGTCTCTCCCTCAGAATTTACATCTTATTTCCCCAGAAACACAGCAGATGTGCTAAATTATTTTTAAAAGACAATCAGAAATGGGTGCTATAGATCAGGGGCGGGGGGAAAGAAATGCAACCTCTTTAATATTAAATGATATGTATTAATATTTAATAGGGAAAAAGACACATCATGGTTTGTGTTACTGCTTACAGGAAAATGGGCTGTGTTAATCTACACTAAATTATCTGGAGAATAGTCAGAATGGTGAAAAAGAACAAAGCTGTGAGATGTTACAGCTTAAATCTAACATCGACTGAAAAGCTCCTTGTCAAAGCCATAGGATTTCTTAAGACTTCAAACTAAACTAAAACTAGAAGAGTTTCTGTTAAGAGTTTCTGAAAGGTGTCCCAATGTTTAGCACACAGACACTTTGAATCCAAGTTGGAACAAGGCTATTTGTTCTACCGCATTGTTCTGAACATCAAACTGGACATACCCTCGTTGGAAAATGAGTTTTTGATTCACATCTATAGGGATATGGAAGACAGAGGCAAGGAAACATGCTTTTAAAGGACTTAAAACTGCTGACAAAACAGTATTTCGCTTCATTAAGTGTGAATGAATTAAGAGGCATAAGCATTAGATTTTCCTCCAAATGCACATGGCCTTGAAATGCAAAGAGAAAAACCTACTGGCAAATGATATTTGGAATTTTGTTGAACCTAAGCCATTTTTTGTCAGAAGTAAATTAGGTTGGCTAAGAATGGGGAAAAGAAGAAAGGGAAGGAGGAAAGAAAGGCGTAAAGACAAAAGAGAGGAGATAGGAGGGAGAAAGGGGATAGGAGAGGAAAGGAGAAAAGAGGAGAAGAAAGGAGAAAAGAGAAAAAGAGAATGAGAAGAGAAGAGTAGAAAAGGGAGAAAGGAGTAGGAGAGAAAAAAAGAAAAAAGAGAGGAAGGAAGGAAGGAAAGAAGGAAAGGAAGGAAAAAGAATTGTTTTTAACCAAACCCGTGATTTCTTTGGCATAGAAAGCTTTTAGTGAATACCTACCACTACTGATACAGTTTATTTCTTTCTCTGTAATTTATTATCTTTTGCAGCTGTCTGGGGACTGAGAGTTTAAGTGACTAGCTCAGGGTTACAGAGTTCTGTATAAGACGCTTCGTGACTCCCAAACTAGTTCTCTGTGCACTATATCCTGCTGCCTCTCATGGATGCTGTTCATTTCCCCCAAGTATATGTAATCTCCTTGAGGGCAGACATGGTTTTTCTTCCTTTCTTTGTATCCCTGTCACCTTGAATGGTGTCACGCATTTAGAAGGTGCTTAATACTTACTGAATTGAAAGGAATAATAGAAATAAAAAATGAAAGAAAGAATACAAGACAGCTTCTGTAGATATATGAGTCTAAGTTGAACGTTCTTTAAGAGTCATTGGTCACAATTTAAGCTTCTTTAAAGATCAGCTTGACTCATGACAAAAGCAAAGAATGATGTTTTTTACTCCTAAACATGCTAGAAACATTCAAAATTCACCAAATTAAAATTGAACAAACAAAAAAAATCCCTAAAACTAACTTGTCACCTGATACAAGCATGAAAGATAACTATACCTCTAATACAAATGTCTCTTAACAAGATCCAGTTGGCTTCCAAGAGGACAGTCATGGAGGGCTCTTCCTTCAGCTCTGATATGTCTACCAATTGTAAGCACATATGTTCCTCTAGTGCAGGGTCTCAGAACAGCAGGTTGGCTGATGGACCATATGTATGCAATTGGTAGGCACAACAGGGTTGTGTTAAGGTTATTACAGCTGCCCTCACTCAGAATTCCCTTGTATTCATAGGTTATGTTAGGACATTATTGTTATTCTAGCAGGATTTTGCCTTCAATTTCATTAATAAAATAGCAGTAGAATTTCCTTTATCTTTTCTGTATTCACTTTGACTTTGTAGTACAAACTCTGGAGATTTGATCTCTAAAATTTATTGTAATGATACACTAATGAAAAAAGAAAAATTCAGATAATCCAAGGCTGTGTTTCCTCAATACTAAAACAACTAGTTAATTCTGAATAGAGAGAGGGTGTCACTTTGGCAATTTGGAATTTGGTAGCCCAGAAAACTTGTCAGTAAGGGGTTGCAGAGGATAGTGTGTCAGGCCTGAAGTCAGGAAGACTCATCTTCCTGAATTCAAATCTGTCTTTAGACACGTATGAAGGGTGTGATTCTGGGAAAGTCATTTAACCTGTTTGCCTCAGTTTTCTCATCTGTAAAATGAGCTGGAGAAGGAAAGGGCAAACCACTCTAGTATCTTTGTCAAGAAAATTCCAAATGGGGTCATGAAGACTCAGAAATGACTGAAACAACTGAACAACAACACCTAGAAAACTGCTAGGACTGAATTTTCCACATTTCCACTGATTCTACTGATATCTTGTAGACATAGCCATTCTCCTTGTTTTGCATTTGGGTACACCGTTAGCTAGGAATATTTGAAATTCCTGTCCATTGTTCTTTCCATTTTATTTGATACTTGTTGATTATTAGTGTGCTTATTTCAGTATACCCAAAATAATGAGGAAAAATATCAAATTTTTACTACCCATCCCAGGATCAATTCTTTGCTATGAAAATAAGATATAATCTATCTACCATTTGTCTATCACTGGCATTTATATAGCACTTCAAAGTTTGTGCAGTACTTTATAAATTTAATCTCATTTTAACCAATCTTGGAAGACAGTTGCTATTATACCCATTTTACAGATGAGGAAACTGAGGAAGGCTGAGGTTAAGTGACATGCACAGGGTCATACAGCCAGGAAGTATCTGAGGCTGAATTTGAAGTCAGTTCTAGACTCACTCTGAGTTTGGTTGCATATTCATTGCACCATCTAGTGCCTCTTCTATCTATCTGTCTACCTATCTACCTATCATCTTTAAAACTGTTGAAAGATTCATAGGCAAAGCTTAAATAGTAACTTTATGAGATAAAAGTACTGCTTAATAATATGGGCAGAGAAGGGAAAAGGACACTTAGGAAAGAATGACATTTAGTTATAGTGTCAATTATGGGACTACAGGTAGAAAGTTGGGACATCTAAGAGGTATAATGGATAGAGTCAGGAAGATCTGAGTTCAAATCTGTCCTTATATATTTATTAGTTGGGCAAGCTCCTTAACCCTGTTTGCCTCAGTTTACTCATCTATAAAGTGAGCTGGAGAAGGAAATGGCAAACCATTCCTGTATCTTTGCCAAGAAAACCCCAAATAGGGTCATGAAAAGTTAGATATAATTAAAAAGACTGAAAAAGGGTAGGAAGTAAATATTTCCTTCAAGGAACACAACAGAAGTATTAGCTCTAGGCCAGATGATTATTTTTTAAGGGTATTGATCTGCCAAAGAATATTAAGAGCAGGGCAACCAGGACAGTGAAGGCCCTTAACTTCATTCAATATGAAGACCAGTAGAAGATCCCAGGAATGCTTTGCCTGGAGAAGAGATTTGGTTTATGGACATGGGGAAGATGATAACTTTCTTCATTTTTTTGAAGAATTCTCATTAAAGAGCTCTTTTAAAAATAAGAAGTATGAATAAAACTATAAAAAATAGTTCAAATGTGTGATGATTAGATACTCTATTATAGTACAGCAGTAGGGAGCAAAAGGAGGGAAAACATAAGGAAGATATCAAGTGGAATAAATTGAGATTGGTAACTGACTATAAGAGGTCTAGGAAAGAGAAGGGTCTAAAATAATCTAAAACTTATTAACATGGGAGAAGGGGTGAATGTTGGCTCTAAAGGAAGAAGTAATAAAGTCATAAGAAGTAATCTTAAAGAGAAAGATAATGTACTTATTTCTGGGCATGTTGACTGTGAAATGGTTGTGGAACATCCAAGCGGAGATGTCCTTTAGCTAGGTGGAGATGTGAATCTGGATCTTGGAGAAGTAATGTTGATTTGAGTCATCTATAAATATTTGCCAGTTGAAATCTTTAGAATATGTGCTAAGAAAGAGAGTATAGGGAGATAAATGGACCAAAAATGGGTCATTGCGGGGGAGGGGGAATACTGTTTACATCAGTGCTCTCCTAGAATGTTGACATTGAAGCATTCCTCAAAGGAAATGGCTAGCAAACTAGTTTCCTCTGTAATGCTAATGGATGTTGTTGTCCTATCAGACATTGTCTCTGGCAAAAATTAAAGTATAAAAATCTAGAGAGTTTATATGATGGCCTCTAAACTCATTAAGATTATAACTTTCCTATAGCCAGATTTATACATTTTTCTAAAAGGAAAATGATAAACTTTTTGAAGGCAGGGACTGTCTTTATTTCTACTTGTATCTGTATTCCTAGAACCTAGCACAGTGCCTGGTACATAGAAAGCACTTAATAATGCTAATTGACTGACTGATATATTCTAAAAGTTAGGATTTCATTAATGTTTTATTTGGTTTTTTTTAAGCATGGGAATGACAATTTTGAAAAATGTAGCTACCTTGAGATGCCTGCAATGGAGAGTGAGACAGGAAAAAATGGAGAATATAGTAATGTGTCAACAAGATATATGTGTGTGTCTATATATGTACACACACATATACACACATACATATATGTGTGTATACGTATGTGTATGTGTATATACACACATGTGTTAGTAAGCTGTCATTTATTAAAAACCTATGATGTATCAAGTTCTGTTGTATACAACACAAAAAAACAATTCAAAAGTTCATGCTTTCAAAGTCTCTACAGTTTAATGGGGGAGATAATAACCAAAAACTGTGTAGTGACAAGCTATATATAGATAAACTGGGGGTAGTATCAGAGGGATGACACCAAGATAAGAAGGACCAGGGAAGGCTAATTACAGGGTGATCCTTCAGCTGAGACTTGAAGGAAACCAGGGAACGCAGGAAGTGGAGATATGGAAAGAGAGTGTTCTAGGAATGGAGAACAGCCAGTAAAAATGATCATTTAGAAGATGGAGAGTAATGTGTGAGAAACAGGAAGGAGGCCAGTATCACTGGATCATAAGAGTATATGGAGGAAAGTAAGGTGTAAGAAAGCTGAAAAGGTAGGAAACGTCCAGATTGTGAATAACTTTAAAAGACAAATTGAAAATTTTACATTTGATTCTCGAGATATTAGGGAACCACTGGAGTTTCTTGAACAGAAAGTGTGGGATGATATAGTTAGGTCTGTTTCAGAAAAGTCAATTTGATAGCTAAATGAAAGATGGTACACACACACACACACGCACACACGCACACACACACACCTATACCTATGGACTATATATGATCGTTTCCTCAACACTCTTTCTCTCTCTCTCTCTCTCTCTCTCTGTCTCTCTTTCTCTCTTTCTGTCTCTATATTCATGTGTGTGTGTATGTGTGTGTGTGTGTGTCTGTGTCTGTGTCTGTGTATGTGTGTGTGTGTAGAAAATGCCTAACAAGAAAACTCATTCTACCAATAGTCCTATTCTGGAACTTAAAGTCTATGGAGTTGACTAGAAGTGCTGAAAGACTTTAAATAAATTTATACAAGTTTCCCCATCATATGCCCCTCCTTTCATGTCCTGTTGGTATGTCTTGCAGCTTTTCTTCAGGCTTATCTCAAATGGTCCAGAATCTAAGAGCTTGCTCAATATAAATCCTGCCAACAAATACAACTGGAGACTCTTGAGGTTAACACCAGATTGGAGCTACACCAGCTTATGTTTAGAGATCAATTAGTTCTCAGCTACTGAAATTGATTTTCTCTTGATTTAAGTAGCTTCACTCACCACTATACATGATAGATAAGTGGCACTTTGCTTGCCACATTTCAAGAAATGCATGTTAAGTTGGATAATAACTTGAAGTAGTTACTGGAACAGTTCAGACAGTGGTTTACCTCTAACTTTCTAGGGACAAAGCTAATTGTATCTGATGCATCTATCAACTTGGAGGAAAGAGTAGAAGGCACTGAGAGCTTTCTACTCACGTCAGGGGGATTTGCTTTGGTAAGCTTTCTAGAATAGTTTGTAAAAGATTTAAGCTTTTGGAAGGCAAATTATGTGTATCCCTTTGGTTTACTCCCAAACATCCAAGACTTCTAATACTTCCAAGGTATTAGTACATGTAAATAATACTAAATGAATTAACTGATTAACTAATATTCAAGATAAACCCATAAATGAAAAGCTTTGTTTAGTAAAAAGTTTCTATTTTAAATCCATCAATTTCTAACAAATTATAATCATGAATTAGTCTTAGCATTTGCCAAGAGTAGGAAGGTACAACGGGGTCCCTTGGTCTATATTCAGAAGGGTTAAATGTAGAGGGATAAAAAGGTCACATGGATGGACAAATATTTGTAGCAGCACATTGTTGTAGCAGTAATGAAATGGACAGAGAATGGAAGCCCATGGAATGAGGGAATGTTGTATATGAATTTTTAAAAATTTTAAGTTAAAAGAATTATTTTCAGTTCCAAATTTTCTCCCTCTCTATTCCCCCTTCCCCATCCATTGAGAAGGAAAGAATATGACGTATATGATTGTAATGAAAATATAATTGTACCATAAGAAATTAATATGAAAAATCCAGAGACCCTTGGGAAGACTTAGATGAACTGATTTGGAACAAAGTAAACGAAATCAAGAGAACAATGTACATTGTGACATATTAATGTAAAAGAAAACTGCATTTAAGATTTCAGAATTCTGATCAAAGAAGTGAATAATTGTGACCTTAGAAGACTGAGAGTAAAACATACCTTGGTAAAACATGCCACTCTTTTTAAAAAAAATTAATGTATTTATTTTTAGTTTTCAACATTCACTTTCACAAGATTTTCAGTTCCAAATTTTCTTCCTTTCTCTCCCCCCTGTCCACCCCAAGACAGTGTGCATTCTGATTACCCCTTTACCCAATCTGTCCTCCCCTCTATCACAACCATCTCTTCTCTTATCCCCTTCCCCTCTTTTTTCACACAGGGCAACATAGATTTCTATACCCCATTGCCTGCATGCCTTATTTCCCAGTTGCATGCAAAAATAATTTTTGACATTTGTTTTTAAAACTTTGAGCTGCAGCTTCTCTCCCTCCCTCCCTCTCCACCCATCCCCATTGAGAAGGTAAACAATCCAATATAGATTATATATGTGTAGTCATGCAAAACACTTCCATAAGAGTCATGTTGTGAAAGACTAACTATATTTCCCTCTATCCTGTCCTAATCTCCATTTATTCTATTCTCTCTTTTGACCCTGTCCCTCCTCAAAAGTATTTACTTCTAATTACCCTTCCTCTCATTTGCCCTCCCTTCTATCATTACCGCCCCACCCACACCTACCTGCCTATCCCCATTCCCCCTGTTTTCCTGCAGCGTAAAATAGATTTTCATACCAAATTGAGTGGGCATGTTATTCCCTCTGTAAGTCAAATTCAATGAGAGCAAGATTCATTCTTTCCCTACCACCTCCCCCTTTTGACCCTCCATTGAAAAAACTTTTTCTTGCCTCTTTTATATGAGACATAATTTACCCCATTTTATTTCTTTCTCCTGCCAATATATTCCTCTCTCACCCCTTAATTTTTTTAGGTATCATCCCTTCATATTCAACTCAGCCTGTGTCCTCTGTCTATATATATAAAATCCCTCCAACTACTCTAATACTGAGAAAAGTTGCGAGAGTTACAAATATTCTTCCATGTAGGAATGTAAACAGTTCTCTTTCATGCTTACATTTTCATGCATCTCTTGATTCTTCTATTTGAGAGTCAAATTTTCTATTCAGCTCTAGTTTTTTCATCAAGAATGCCTGAAAATCCTCTATTTCATTGAATGACATTTTTCCCCCCTGAAGTATCCTCAGTTTTACTGGGTAGGTGACTCTTGGTTTTAATCCTAGCTCATTTGACCTATGGAATATCATATTCCAAGCCCTCCAGTCCCTTAATGTAGAAGCTGCTAGATCTTGTGTTATCCTGATTGTGTTTCCACAATACTCAAATTGTCTCTTTCTGACTTCTTGAAATATTTTCTCCTTGACCTGGGAACTCTGGAATTTGGCTACAATATTCCTAGGAGTTTTCCTTTTGGTGTCTCTTTCAGGAGGCAATCAATGGGTTCTTTTAATATCTATTTTACCTTCTAGTTCTAGAATATCAGGACAGTTTTTCTTGATAATTTCTTGAAAGATGATATCTGGACTCTTTTTTTAATCATGGCTTTCAGGTAGTCCAATGATTTTTAAATAGTCTCTCCTGGATTTATTTTCCAGGTCAGCTGTTTTTCTAATGAGATATTTCCCATTGTCTGCTATTTTTTTTCATTTTTTTGACTTTGTTTCATAATTCCTTGACTTTTCATAAAGTCATTACCTCTATCTGCTTCATTCTAATTTTGAAGAAATTCATTGAGCTTTTGGACCTCCTTTTTCATTTGGCCAATTCTACTTTTTAAGACATTCTTTTCCTAATTGGCTTTTTGGATCTCTTTTGTCATTTGAGTTAGTCTATTTTTTAAGGTTATTTTACTCAGAATTTTTTTGGTTCCCCTTTAGCAAGCAGTAAGCTCATTTTTCATGATTTTCTTGCATCAGTCTCATTTCTCTTCCCAATTTTTCAAAATCCTTTTTGAGCTTTTACATGGCCTGAGACCAATTCATATTTTTTCTTGGAGGTTTGGGATGTAGGAATTTTGACTTTGTTTTCTCCTTCTGGTTGTATGTTTTCATCTTCCTTGTCACCAAAGTAAGATTCTATAATCTGATTTTCCCCCTGTTTTTGCTCATTTCCCCAGGCAATTACTTGACTTTAGAGTTCTTTTCCAAGGTTGTTCACTGCTTCCAGTGGGGGTGGGGAGTGTACTGTCAGTCACTTGATCCCACCACAATCTGTGGGCCTAGAGTTCCAGAAAGAGCTACTGCCACTGCCCCTGCTGCTGTGGTTGTCATGGACTCCTCCACCCTTTCCGCCACTATGGGACTCTGCTCTCTCACACGAGTCCCACAGGCTTTTTCTACTGACCTTCCAATTTGTGCTCAGTATTTTGGAGTCATGATATCTGGAAAGTGCCACAGGTGCCTGTGATTCAGACCCCTGAGGCCTGCTCAGGTCTCTTCTGTGCTGGTGCAGCCTATGCTGGACTGCATTGTGCTCCCGGTCTGGTGAAATAGATGTTTCCTGTTGACTGTCCAGGATGTCTTGGGCTGGAGATTTGCTTCACTCTGTCATTCTGTGCATTCTGCAGCTCCAGAATTTGTTTAGAGTCATTTTTACAGCTACTTGACTGAGTTAGGGGGTAGAGATCTAGCAAGTCCCTGTTTTAACCCTGCCATCTTGGTTTTGTCCCCAGCATGACACTCTTTTGAGAGATGGTGGACTATAGGGGCAGAATGAGACATACTTTTTTAGACATTTATCAGTGTGTTGACTTGTTTTGCCTGATTTTACTCATTTGTTAGAAGGGACCATTGTGGGGTGGGTTGGGGGTGTTGTGATAGAGTGCATTGGAAAATGACGATGGTGTAAAAAATATTAAAGAGCATCAAGAAAACATTTTAAAAGGAAAAACAATAGAATAGATAGTTGTCTATATCCATTAGTCAATATAACTTTCCAAGGGAGTCATGATTCCCTGAAAATTCATATGTTGTTCATTGTGCTTTATTGTTGTTCAGCCATTTTAGTCATGTCCAACTCTTCATGACCCCATTTGGCACATTCTTGGCAAAGATACTAGAGTAGTTTCCCATTTCCTCTTCCAGTTCTTTTTATAGATGAGGAAACTGAGGCAAACAGGGTTAAATGACCTTCCCAGGCTCACACATCTAGAAAGTACCTGAAGACAGATTTGAACTCAGGAGGAGTAGTGGTCCAGGTCCTAGTGCTCTATCCACTGTGCCACCTGGCTGCTCATTATACTTTATATCCACATGCTAAATGGAATACCAAGGGAGAAATTGAAGAGATGGTAATATCTAGATTACAGTATACCCTTGAAGTAATAGCAGTGAGTCATGTTTCATGTTGTTTTTCAGTCTTGCCTCATATGCTTACCTAATGCTTATAGACAAGTCAAAAGCCTATTTCCATCATCTCTCAGAGTATCATTTCCCTCTTTTGTAAAATGTGGATTCTCAATTTTCATTCATTCTATAAGCACTGATGTGTACTACATACCCCACAGAGTTGTTGTGAAGAAAATGCTGTGTACTTTAGTCATCCTAGAAATATAAGTAACTATGCTGGGAAGATCTTCAACAATGTGGAGAAAAAAAAAAAACAAAAAATTCTGCCAGAGGTTCCTTGGAGACTTCTGGTTCTTTCAGAAGTATCTGTAACCTTCTTCTGCCTAGGGTTTGTTGATTTGCTTTCCTCCAAAATTCCTTCAGGGCCTCCTTTGTACTTTCTAATCTTTCCATTTACAAATGGAGATTGGTCTTTGAAAGTTGCTTGCCCATCTTTGCACAGCTAGCCATCAAAGACAGGCAGCCCTTGAGGGGTACCCCCACCGTAACAAAATCCCAGTTCTAGACAAACACAAAACAAAAATACAACAAAACAAACAACAAAAACAGAGAAAAAACACTTCATTCTTTTCCTTCTTCCATTGCTCTTACTTTTCCTTAAAGGCGATGGCAGTGAGGCTTGATACAAAGCATCCTACATTTGAAGTCAGGAAGATCTAGGCTCCGAACTTGCCTCTTGTAAGAAGGTGGTGAGTCATTTGCTCCTCTGACCCCAGATCTCCTCATCTGTAAAGTGATTCCTGTAGTACCTAATTTATAGGATTGTTATGAGAGTAAAATGAGGTAATGACTATAAAGAACTCTACAAACTTTAAGGTGCTATATAAATGTCATTTATTATAGTTAGAGGTTTTTGTTGTTGTTTATTCGTTTTTACCTCAAAATCCTTTTAACTTTTTGCAGCTTCATTCATTTGAAGGAAAGATGCTATAGAAATACAATAAATCAAAATAGAGTACCACTATAACATGAACTAACTCTGATATACTTAGACACCATGATTTAGTAGAAATTGACTCTGCCCTAACTTGCTAGGTTGTGATGACTTCGTAGAATCTTAGTTTCCTCATCTGCAAAATGAGGGAGTTGAAATAGTTGGGCTAGAACATTTATTCTGCTTCCTAATAATCTATGTCTTTGACTCTCAAAGCATCTTTTAAGAATCTGTGGGAATCCCTGAGACCCTTTCAGGGGGTCCATGAGGCAAAATGTCTTTTTTAAAAAATAATTATACTAAGCCATTATTTGTTTATTAAAACATTACTCTTAAGTATATGTTTGAGAGTGAATTTTTTCATATATTTCAACCCCAAACAATATATTACAACAGATTGAATACAGAATAAGATATGAGAATCCAGATGTCTGTTTTAAGCTAGACATTGAAGAGATTCGCAAAAATATGTAAAACAGTGCTACTCTTGTCACTAATTTTTTTTTGTTTTGGAAAATAAGTTATTTTTCACAAAAATGCTATTTATGTTAGCATGCAATGAGTTTATTATTATAATTTTATAATGAATAAATAAATAATTTTAAAATGAATACTTTTAATTTCTTACACAATGAATATCAATAGCTATAACCCACATAAACAAAATCTCTTTTGGGAGGTCTCAATAGTTTATAAAAGTGTAACATGGTCCTGAGACCCCCCAAAGTTTGAGAATTACTGGTCTATATGATTCCATGACAGTTACTGCCTGGGATTCCTCCAGTCTGTGTTCTCTACCTGTACTATGTCATGAAATGGAATCTCTTCCATTTGAATTGTCTTAGAAAGATTATGAAGATCACCTGGCAGGAAAAGGTACCAGACACTGAGGTCCTTAGTTGAACTGAACTGCCAAGCATTCCTACTCCACTGCAGAGGGTGCAATTCCAATGGACTGGCCGTGTTGTTTGAATGCAAAATGGATGCTTGCCAAAAAGACTATTTTATAGAGAACTGGCACAGTGAGCAAAGGCTCACATGATAGTGAGAAGAAGTGATACAAGGACTCTTTTAAGTACTTTGGAATTGATCATGTGACACAGGAGACACTGGCACAGGACTGTTCAGCGTGGTGGGCCCACATCAGAGAAGGTGCTGAACTCTATGAAAAAGCAGAATTGAGACAGCTCAAAGGAAATTTGGAGTATTCACTCCAAATGTTCACATGGACTATTTGTGCCCGACCTGTGGAGGAACATTCTGAGCTCCTATTGGTCTGATCAGCCATAGTGTTAAAACTTGACTCTAGCATAGTGATGTCCTCTTCAACAATGGAGGACAACAACCAACCAATTCTATACTTCTTCTTCCATGCCTTAGCTCTTCATCCTGAAGTCTAACCCCAGCTGTAGGGTTCACATATTGGAAGGACCCTCCTTAAATGACCCTTCTGTGTCTCATTCTTCTCCAGCCTGCATTCCCCACTTGCACTCTGTCCTCAGATTGGGAAGCTTTGCTTTCTTCTTTCCCCCTTTCAGCTTCCTTTTATGTGTTATCTTTCCCAATTAGCATATAAGCTCTTCAAGGTAGGAGTGGTCATCCTTTCTGCTTGCATTTGTATTTCCTGCCCTAAACAAAGTGAATGGCAAATACTGAGGATTTAATTAATGCTTGTTGACTGACTTTGTATCTGAAATTCTCTGTGGTAGCACTAGTTCAGTTGTGTCCTACTCTTTGGGACCCCTTTTGGGGTTTTCTTGTCATTTTCTTCTCCAGCTCATTTTGCAAATAAGGAAACTAAAACAAACAGGGTTTTAAATGATTGGCCCAAGGTCACAAAGCTAATAAGGGTCTGACGCTAGGTTTGAACTCAGAAAAACAAGTCTTCCAGATTCCAAGCTCAGTGGTTTATCCACCGTACTACCTAACTGTCCATGGTCAGCACTTGATGGCAATATTAAGCAGCTTAAAGCTAAAAGATAGGATTTCCAGGTGGAAGTGATGAGGACAGAGAGGCATCCTTTCAAAACATGGTCATTTTCATTTTTTCTACCCTAATTTACAACATGAACTATCTTATACTCTGTGCTAATGCTCAAGTAAACAGAACACTAAATTGAAGAAATAGAAAATGCAGGTACTTTGAGATAATAACAACAGCTTACATTTGCATGGCATTCTTTCCAAAGTACTTTTATGTGTTTTATAATGATAACTTTAGGAAATACAGTGCACTTTTCTACCCCCAGATCATGTGAGGTAGATGGTCTATGAATTATTATTCACTTTTAACACATGAGAAAGGAGAGGTTCAGGGAAGCTGTCACTTGTTCATGGTTACATGGGTGTCAAGTGGTGGAGCCAAAATTAGAATCCAGTCCAGTACCATTGAACTTAAAACTTCATGACTAGTAGCTTTTTCATTATATCATGTTCATAGCTCTTAACAATAACCCTCTGCAGGAAGCAGAGAATCCATGGTTATCCCCATTTTACAGGTAAGGAAGCTGAGCCTCAGAGACATTAAATGATTTACCCAAGGTTAATCGATCAAAAAAATTTATTAAGCAACCACTATGTGCCAGATACTGTACTAGACATTGGGGATATAAGTATAAAGAATGAAATAATCCCTACTTGCAATAAGCTAATATTTTAATGGTAGAGACAAGAAGAACATAAAAAATATGCGATATTTCCTGTGATATGTAATATATTTTCATAGCTGGAGATTGCACTAAAACTCTTGAGACATCTTGACTAAAGCACAAATATAAAGTTACTAAATACAAATACATACAAAGTAGTAGAATCTGGAAAATCTTCATGCAGAAGATAGAGCCAAAGCTGTATCTTAAGGGAAGAGAGGACTGAGAAGCAGAAGTAAGGAGGGAGTGCGTTCTAGGTATCTGGGCAGTCAGTGTAAAAGCAGGGAGATGGGAAATAATGTTTCCTTCATGAAGAATACAGAAAAAAGTCAATTTCAGCACATTGCAGAGTATGGAATGGGGAGTAATGACAAACGACATTAGTTTGGGGCAGGATGACTAGGGCTCTGAAAGCTAAACAAAGAGGTTTATATTTTTTCTTAGAGGAAATAGAAAGCCACTGGAATTGGTTGAGTGGGGAAGTCACATGATTGTATCTGTACTGAAGGAAAATTAGTATGTCAGCAGTCTATAAGCTAAACAAAAGTGGTGAGAGACTTGACCCAGGGAAACCAACTGAGAGGTTTTTGCAACAATCTAGACAAGAGGTGACAAAGTAAGGGATGTACTGGAGCCAGCTTAACCCAGCTCCAAGGGATGATTGTTAAATTTTCATTATAAGCATTTACCCCTCAGAAATTGGCAAACGCTATAAATCAGGTTCTGGTTTATTGATCATCTAGACTCAAGAAAGTATTGAAGAAAATGTTAATACTACAGATTACATAGAAGTGTGTTGTGAGTATCTTTCAACTTTAGAGATCTAGTTCTTAAATATTTACTAGCATATCCTGATACATGATAGTAGTTTTGTGAGTGGAGAAAAAGTCACATAGTTAACATGTAACTGAGCTAAAAACAAGAACTCAGGTCTTCTGAATGTTAATTCAGTTATCTATTTATACACTACATTGTCTCATGACCAGTCTTTTATTGTTTTATTATAAGTTGCTATTGGTCAAAATTTAGGTTTGCTAAGTCTGATATCACAGTAGAAAGAACACTGGATGTAGAGTCAGAGAATTTGAGTTCAAATTCTGCTTTAAGTCACTGACTGTATTATCTTGGACAAATCTCATGACTTCCACGAATCTCAGATTCCTAATCTGAAAAATAAGGGAGTTCAAGTGTATTGTCTGTAAGGTTATTTCCAGTTCTGAAATCAAAGATTCTTTGATTCTACTTACTCCTTTCTTTATATCTTCTGCCTCCTAAAATTGGGAGGGACCGTGCTTAAAATAATCGCTGTAGTTTCTGATGTAGATTGTTGGGTCCATCACTTTGAATCATATTTCATAGCTCATCAAAGAGAGAGCCATGAATACTTTCATCTCTTTTCAATAACAGAGAGATGGAATGGAATTTGTAAGTCATCTAGCCCACCCAATAGATCAAACCCCTTTACAACTAGGGACAGTTGCATATGTTAGTCACTTAATACATATTTATTGAATTGAATAAAAATGAATATCTACCTGCCTATTTATATTTTCATTATGGGTTATCCCCAATCTCTTGACAGAAAAGACTTTAATTGATTTATTGTTATCCTTTGTTTTAATGTTGACTAAACATCCTCCTCTATGTTTCCTCTACTTCCCCCAGAGACATCAAAAACAATTTTTTTAAAGAAAAAGAGGAAGAAGAGGAAAAAAAATCAGAAACCTCATCAGCACATTTGTGAAAAAATAAACCTGATAATAAATGCAGCATTCCAGATCTCTGGACCACTCCTTCTCTCCTTACAATCTGTAAAGGCAAGTCTCATATTCTCTTTTTTGAGTCGATGGTGATTTATTTTTTGGCAATTTTATAATATCATTTAAAAATATTTTGTGGTGCTTTTTCTTTCCATTTACTTTGTGGTAATCATTGTATTCATAGTTTTATTGGCTCTGCTTACTTTGCTTTTAAAAATTGTCCAAGCCCCTAGTGAAATAATCACTCTATCTAAGAATATGTAATAGAAAAGTGTAGCAAAAACAGACAGCTTGATATGCCACTTCAATTTTGGAAGAGCAGATTTCAGAGTTCAGAGAAAAGTTAAATAGCAAACTTAAAGTCAATCTTTTCCTTTAGCACTGGTGCGGTCTCTTTGTAGATGGACAGCATCAATTCCATATTTAGCAGGCATGCTAATTGAATTTGCAGTTAAGATAGAATCTGGTTGGGGGCAATCAATATTCTGAATGACAGAGAAAGCCCCCCACATCTCCAAGCCAGAATAATGGACTGGATTTAATAAGAGCAGATTTAATTATGATTGGTCTCAAATTCAGTGCTTAGGTAGAAAAAAAAAAAACAATTGTCTAAGTAGAAGATGGCAGGGAGGCTGGCCAATAGTTTGTGTGAAATTAATCTGTGGATTTTTGTGGACTCCAAACCCAGTCTAAGTCAACATGATATTATGGCAGCCAAAAAAACTGATACCATCTCAAGTTGTATCAATCAATGCATAGTGTTCAAAATAATAGAGGTGATGGTCTTCCTGCACTATTTCCTTGTCAGATTACATCTGGAGAATTGTATTCAGTTTGGGGCATCATATTTTAGGAAAGAAGACATCTAGCTAGAAAAAGAAAACCAGAATAACAAGAGACCATATTATGTGAAGATTTGTTAAAGGAAATGGGGATGACAGGAACTAGACTAAGAGGACAGAAAGTTGGATATCACAGCCATTTTCCAATGAATGAAGGGATCTCATGAAGAACACATTAGATGCCAAAGGGCAGAAGAAAGGGCAATGGGTAGAAGTTGAAAAGACTTTGATTTGAATGTGATATAATCTAACAATTAGAGCTGTTCAAAAGTGCAATGGATTACTTTGGGAGGTAGTGGGTTCCAGATCACCAGAAGTTGATTGACAATTTCTTTCAGGTGCTACCAGAAGTATTCATGTTTCAGGTGGGGTAAGACTAGGTCATCTCTGGGGTTTTTTCAAATTCTCTGCTCCTATGATCCATTTTTGTGAGAAATATTACTCCCAGTGGTTAAATTACTTATAGAAGGCATATTAAAGGACTAATATCCAATACATCATGAATTCTATTTACTCTTTGTCTTCTGTCACCACTGCCTTCACCATAGTCTTCTCAGTCATTACCTCTACTGAAATTTCACTTGCCACCTCCACTTACACCTCCATCTCCATATCCACTGTTATCCTTTTTTCTTTTCCTTTGTCATCTCATCAGTCATACTACCTTCATCTCAAACATTCAATGGATTTGTAATCTCATCATTCTGGATATTTTCTTCGGTCATACTGGTGGCAACCCATTGATGGTTACCCAATCTGTAAGACTCTATCTACTACATGTTTTCCTGGATATGACCACCGTCTGTCCACCCCAATGTTGTGGGGACCTTCTTCCCTTTCTCTTAACATTGTGAGATGATACCAGTGGAATATACCAGTTTATCATCTGCTATCTCATTTTTTTTGCTCAAATAGTTTTGACTACAGCTTTGATTTTAGTTTTACTTTGGAACAGAGTTGAAAACGGTACATTGGTCCACTTTTTTCTTTGGAAAAGTCATCTGCCCACCTGCAAATGAAGTCATTATAATTATAGCTAAGAATGGATAAAGATTATTGTGTTACTTTGAGGAAATCGCTGACCATCTCTGAACCTCAGGTTCCTCTTCTATAAAATGGAGATGATAATAAGAGTACAAATAGATGTTATAGGGTTCAAATGAAATAATGTCTAGAAAGGACTTTGCTAACATTAAAATGCCATCTAAATGTAGCTTATCCTAAAGTGACGATATTTTGCCACTGCTTTCACAAGTCAGTAAAACATTTTGTATATTGATTTTAATTTTAGCCATAGTTTCTCTGTAATTCTACATCACATGAACCCTGGAAGTGGCTTTTGACCATGCCCTTTGTTCCTTGGTACCGGTGGATGATGGTGAATCTCACATAACTTGAAAAAATAAAAATGACAACAAAAGTGGTAAATATGAAAAGACTGAATAAGGTAAACTTTTTCTTTTCTTTTTTTTTTTTTAGTATATAACCATATTTTCTCCCCTTTCAAAGTGACCTCATGTTCATACATGCTTGTGATCCTTGCTACCGAAGCAAGCTCAGGTTTGTGGATCTCTTGAGTCCAAGAGTTCTGAAGTGCAGTTGGGCAGTTGGCTGATGTGATGCCTTTGCTAAGTACTATGCTGTGAGCCCCTGGGATAGGATGGCTATCGGTGCCTAAAGTGGTATGAACTGACCTAATTTGAGAAAACAGGTTAAAGTTTCTGTATGAATCAGTATTGGTATTAGGCCTTTGCCCTTGCAGCCCAGGGGAGATAGAGACCTATTCTTTAAAAAAAAAAAAATTTAGAAATGTGGTGCATATACAGGGCCAGTCTATATTCAGAACAATATAGTAAAGGAGCATTTCTACTTCAAATTGACCTAAGAATTGCTCTGGGGATGCAGGCCTCTTAAATCTTAACCTCAAACAAACCATCTTCAGTAAGCCCAATAAAGACCCTTGCTATACTCCTTCCTCTCTGTTGTTTCACAGACTCTCTCATTTAAGACATTTGAATTTACCACCTGCTCTGGTGATGTGGTTCTCCCATTAATGTGTATTCATTAGCAGCCGTGTAAAAGGGGGTGCTTTCTAGCTTGCAATAAAAGGCAGACCTAATGAGCAAATGGTGGTGGGCATGCCGAGTGAGCACTCCGAGATGTCATAATTCTCATGCACCAGAAGAGAATTTACAGAGACAAAAGTAGTTCAAAAAAGCATCTGCTGCTAACCAAAGGGGAGAGAGTTTTCTGTGAAAACATTAAAAAGGGGGGGAAAAGAAAAGAAAAAGCTCAACTGATCTGAACTCTAACATTTTTTCAACCTTGCTGACAATTCATACACCAAATGTCAGATGAATGTTATTTGAAACAGCCTCGATATTAACTCCCAAATGAGGGGTTTATAACAATGAAAGGAGCATAAGTATTCCGCCCTAGCAGCTTCTCTATAATTAATATCCTTGGCCTTGTCGAGGCAGCTGATGCCACATGGAAAACTGGAAAAATTATCTTTGGAAATAATTCTCATCATGCTGTGCATGGCATGTTATATTTTCTTCATTTTTCATACAGTCCATTTTTATATGACAAAGACAATAGTAAGGAGGTTTGCTGTACTTCCTGTAACTGTATAACTAATATTTCAACATCTCTAAGAATCTATAAACCTATTAACACCCAACCAAGGTACTCTGATGCTTAATTCAGTCCCCCTAAGAATTTTACATTTGCAAAGAAATCAAAACAAAAACAAAGGAAAAAGTTGAAATGTAAAACATCATATTAAGAATGAGAAGTGGTTACAGATATGCTGTATTTAATTTACATAATAGCCAATATAGTGAATACGCATGGCCTTCCCCAGTTCACAATGATGGGCTATTAAATTGTCTAAAATTAGTGAACAACCTTTTATCTCTCTCCTTTTAACAGGGAAATTCTAATTAGTTTGCCTTTAGTTTCTCACTTAAAGCTTTTCCATTTTCTGTATTGTCCATAAGTATATTAATGCTGAGTTTTGTGAAAATTCATAATGATATTTGATGAAAATGGCAACTGTGTATGGATGCCCAATGAATAATGGACAGAATAGAAGAACCCTGAGATTTATTGCCATAACGTTGGACTGAGTTGCAAATAGCTTTCCTTTAGATTTCTACAGGTGGCAATGTGGATTAAGGAATGGAAACACAGTTCTGTAATTTTTATCCCTAGCTTTCTCTTTAAAAAGGAAAAGAAAAGAATCCTAAAATAATATAAATAATTTGGTTAAATAAAATGTTATTGCAAAAGAAATGGAGAGAAAAGTGGGAAGAAAAAAATCAAGGAATTATATGGTAATGATCACTGGTGAAAGACCTCATCGATGGTCACTTTA
Source organism: Notamacropus eugenii (assembly GCF_028372415.1). Classification (NCBI taxonomy): domain Eukaryota; kingdom Metazoa; phylum Chordata; class Mammalia; order Diprotodontia; family Macropodidae; genus Notamacropus; species Notamacropus eugenii. Next base: position 20,864,900 of record NC_092878.1, read on the forward strand.
CAGTTTTAAGTCTCAGTTTCCTCATCGATGGTCACTTTACAGTTTTAAGTCTCAGTTTCCTCATCGATGGTCACTTTACAGTTTTAAGTCTCAGTTTCCTCATCGATGGTCACTTTACAGTTTTAAGTCTCAGTTTCCTCATCGATGGTCACTTTACAGTTTTAAGTCTCAGTTTCCTCATCGATGGTCACTTTACAGTTTTAAGTCTCAGTTTCCTCATCGATGGTCACTTTACAGTTTTAAGTCTCAGTTTCCTCATCGATGCAATGGCAAGAGTAATTCTCATAGAATTGACCTCATAGGACTAATGTAATAAACAAAAAAGGGGCAGCCTCGGATAGAGTACAAGACCTGGAGTCAGGAAGATTTATCTTCCTAAATTCTAATCTGACCACAGACACTCATTAGTCATGTGACGCTAGGCAAGTCACTTAACCCTGTTTGCCTCAGTTTTCTCATCTGTAAAATGAGCTGGAGAAAAAAAATGACAAACCACTCAAGTATCTTTGTCAAGAAAACTCCAAAAGGGGTCACGAAGAGTTGGATGTGGTTGAAAAATCACTGAATAACCACAGTGATCCAAGAAGATAATGTACATAAAATGCTCTGAAGTGCCCTATGAGTATAGTTATGATTACCGCCTTAGCCTGAGCCACAATCACAGAAATATCTAAGACCAAGTTTCTAAAGGCATATATTTTATTTGGAAGATGCTTATATATTTGGTAAGAGTATGGCTAGTTGGCAGTATCCAGACCATTACAACAATAAAAGCCAGAGTTGTTCTGGTTAATTCAGGTCAAAAGAAGCTATTGGTTTTACTTTCCAGAAGTTTCTGGCAGCTAAGACATGGTTTATGTGACCAGGATTCCTTGACTTTGGCCTCCTAGCTGCATAACGAAATTTTCTAGTGAAAACTAGAGCCGATAGTGAGTGTGATTGAATGTTCTACCGTTGCTCCCAATTTACTGTGTGACCTTGCCTCTTTGCCTCAGTCTCTGGGAAGGGGAATTAATAATGCTTTACATCTCCTTTAGGTCACGTCTACACAACCAGATTTGCTAGGTTATTGTCACCGTGACAAATTCCCCCCTGAGCAAATAATGCTAGTGGTCTTCTCCCTGGGAGGCTGCTGTCCACGTAGTCATAAATAAATGTCATAGTCCTACAAAGTTGTTGAGGTTCATCCCTCCCTTCCCTCCCCTCAACATTTTATACAAAAACCCACATTAAATGCTTTCAGTAGAAATGGAACCTATTAAGTGTGTCCATGGAAGAATATTTAACTAAGTCTGGAACCCACTTGAATTCTGTGGTTCTCCACTGGAAAACAAATTCACATCTTTCCATGTTCCAGTTCATTGATTCTTGGCAGCTTTCTGCTTCTAAGGAAAAGAAATTACTTTTTTTTTTTTTTTAAAACTGCCAACACTACTGTCCAGATATAAAGATTTTGAGAGGGCAAATATACTTATGATTTTCATCAATTTAATATATTTGCATAAGAACCATCTAACTTCCATTTCCTGTAACATATTCATTAAATAATGGAAAGAGTTAGTCTCCTTTGTTTGACTGAGAAGAGTTTAAAAAGAGAATTCAATGAGATCCATTCACCCATCACGTAAAAGGGGGCAAATGGTCAGTTTCAATAGTCTGGCTAGGACAAAGGGTAGAGCCTAGAGCCCAGGAGTGACTCCAGTCATCGAACTTCACATCTGAACTCCTGTACCTTCTCCACAACAGCACAATCAGGAACATTAGATCAAAATCACACATATCCCCACACACCAACTCCTTCATCTGTAGATTAAACCTGAACTCGTGTTAGGCTCCAATTCTCTGGCGTCCTAAAGCTCTGGCATAAAATGAAAATAAAAACAAACTACAGTATTGTGAGAAATGAGCCCATATACTAGCTGGCCCTCCAACCCCATCCAGAGCCTCCACAAAGAAGCCACAGTGCTTCTTCACTGAACAGCCCCTTAAATCTTTATTGTATTTTGCCTCTGGGACTTGCTCTTCACTGCAGGTCTAAAAGTGTCTGTTACGGTCAGGAGTAAGCCTTAAAAAAATATTGCACCACTGAGCCAGCTGGTAATTCAAATGGCTCCAAAATGGTAAACTTGTAAAATTTAAGGTATAGTAAGTACTTCAGCATTTGGAATAAGCTGACTACTTACTTCGAGGAGTCAGTTCTCAAAGCTTTTTTTTTCTTCCAAGAGTGTAAATGAGGAAAGGACCTCAATAAAGCACCGGAAGGCACATTAGACTCTCCCTTTCTTCTAGGCACTAATAAGGACAAGTCAGTCTGGAGTTCAAAGCTGACCCTGTCCTTAAACAGAGTGGTCTAATTAAAGGCAGTTTTCCTTGTGCTAAGTAGCGGATGATCTTGTGACTAATGTTTTGAACAAGGTACTGTACTAGAAACTTAGGCTCTAGACCCATCTGTACATTACCCATACCATGTTAGCTAAGCAAAAAGAAATGACTGGGTTTGAGGGTATTAGATTCCTTCTGATATTTGTAAACTCCACACTGGTGGAGTTTTTGGGTTATGTTCTGATGAATAGACAACAGGATGTTAATTTCGTGTCTTAATGAGACTGATGAGATGGCAGTGGGGTGTACGGAAACAGTACTTAACTTGGAATCACAGGACCTAGGTTCAAATCTAACTCTGAAAAATAATACCTAGAGCATCTTGGGCAAATTATATAACTTCTCTGGGCTTTAGTTTCCCATCTTTCAAGTGAAGAGATTGGATTAATTGGACTTTCAAGTTCTTTTCATCTTTAAATTTATAATCCTGTCTGTGATCCTTAGGAGGAGGAGAGTGAAGTACAGAAGCTTTTCTCTGAAGAGAGAAATTGAATTAAAAGTAATCACAGTTCTTTCTCCCTCCTCTCTCCCTCTTTGTCTCCCCTCCCCTCTCCTCCCCTCCTTTCCTCTCCTCCCCTCCCCTCCCCTCCTTTCCTCTTCTCTCCTCTCCTCTTCCCTCTCCTACTTTTCTTTCATTCTCTCCTTCCTAGTTCTCTCTTTCCCCTCTCCTGTTTCCCCTCTCTCCCTCTCTTTCTTCTTCCCCCTCTCTTTTTCCCTCTTTCCTCTGTCTCCTTTCATCCTCTCTTTTCCTCTCTCTATCTCTCCTCCCTCTCTCTTTTTCCCATCTTTCTGTCCTCCTCTTGCCCCCTCTCTCCCTCTTTTTTTATCTCCATCTCTTTCTTCTCCTTCTCCCTTTCTCTGCTTCTACCTCTCTGTGTCTAAGTTTCTGTGTCTTGATCTCTCTGTGTCTATCTGCCTGATTCTTTCCTCTCCTCTCTTCTCCTCTTTTCTTGTACTTTGTCTCTGTCTGTCTCTCTCTCTCTCTCCCACACACACATACACAAATACACAAACACAAAAGAGAGAGAAGCAGAGAGAGAGAGAGAGAGAGAGAGAGACAGAGAGAGAGAGAGAGAGAGAGAGAGAGAGTCAGTCCTGGGACCAGTTCAGCCAGGTTCACAGATGCTTTTTATCAGATGGATCCATGGAAAGCATCAATGGATCCGTAACCTCGTTGATGAGGGTACTCCTTTTAATTGTACATGTCCATCCACACCTGTCCAGGCTATGTAGCACTTGTTATGATCTTTCATAAGCCCTCTATAGAATGTGCACTCATTGTGCTGTGGGCCTTCTTCCCTGTCCGTCTCTTATGTGAATATCCCATTTTCCCCCAGTCTGACACATCTCTGATGATAATCTTTGCATAACTTCTTTTGTACAATTCCTGATTTGTAATGTGGAGCAGCGTGCTCACAGTCTGCATCTACCTTTCCTTGTCCTGGTTGATTCTCAACCTGAATTCTTTAGAGACTATAGCATTGAAAGACTTGGCCACGTTGATGAATTTTTAAGTCACAGCAACCCCTGAAGACTATATATTAAGTCTTGGGGTTGGGGTTGCTATCAGAGTGTCTTTAGAGTCATCTAAAAGTCAATATAACAGAACAACCGTGGTCAGAATTTATTTTCATTATTTAAGTGATCTTATGATGTGATGATATTTTTGTAATATGGCCTAGAATAATTGAACTTAGAAATGTGAACAATTAATCAGCTTACAATGCCATTGTGAGATATGGTACTTTTGACTTGGCATAAACTACAAGATATTTCTATGATGTACCCTTGTCATTACTCAAATGACAAAAATAGATTTCCTATTGGTCACTGACTAGTCATGATTAACCTAAAAATCCTTTAAAACCTTGGCTCAATTAACACCAAGTATAACTTAGGCTACATTACCAAGACGTTAAAAATATTCAAAGATGAAGCCATCCCAGAAGATTAATGTGGGGGCTTCCAGAAAGCCATAATTATGAATTATTGTTCAAAATTCAAAAGCTCATATTTCCCAAGCTCCAAGCTTTTACCCAGTGAGAAGCAGTGTTATTCAAAGGCTTACAAAAATTCTCAGCTGTCAAGCTTCCTAGGTATAGGAAAAAGGTGGCTTCAGGAGCCTTGGGATGAGACACCAGGAAAATCCTAATAAATGTGTGTTGTTCAACATTTCTTGAACTCCTTTTTCACCAGTACACAATTAGAATGGAAACCAGTTTACAAGCTCCTCTTAGGTCCCCCACTGCTCATTTCACTAATGAGGTCACAGCTGATCATTGTAGTAGCTGTTAGCAGGAGACTCATAAATGCCAACCTTAATTGAAAACTTTATTTTTGAACATGTTCCACAGTGCACACATGGCTTACAATGCTTTTTTTTCTTCACAATTTGCATTTTCATATGGCATTCTGTAAGGGAAAACTGCACAAATGGGTTCTGTTTTCAAGTAGATCTGACTTAATAATCCAGCTCACCATGAACCAAAGAGATGCAAGGACTGTATAATAACACAATGACAGGTAACACAACATTTTGCATAGACTCTTATAAAAACCTGATGAAGCATGGCCAAGGGTAAATTTTTCCATGGGGATTATTTTCTAAAATCTATCAAATGTATGCCTATGTGAAGTCAAACAAGAAATGAGGTATGATTTCCTGGCCACAGGGATCTTGCCATGTGGGCACTCTTTTTACTAAGCAGATTTCAGTCATCTGTGACTTAGTATATTAATCCTATGCCTTAGAGATTCCATGGTTTTCCCAAGTTCATACTACTACAAAGGTGGCAGCTAAAAGGTACAATGAGGTAGGTGTTGAGATAAGCTTAGAGTCAGGAAGGCATGAGTTCAGATCCTGCCTTAGATATTTACTTAATGTCATTTAATCTCTCTCAGCCTCCTTTTCCTTATCTGTAAAATGAGGGACTTGGACTCTGAGAAAGCCATTTAACCTCCTTCAGCTTCAGTTTCTTTATCTGTAAAACAAAGGACATTTGATGGCCACTAATAATTGTTTCTCTTTTACCCAGGAACCCTGAGGGTCTTCCCCTCCCAGTTTGAATTTTTTTTTTCATTAAAGGGTCCATCCCTTGAGTAACTACTTAAAGAACCCTATTCATTGAATGGATGTATCTCACTCAAAGTGAGAATGTGATAAGGTCTTAGCCTGAAAGGGCCAGGATCTCACATTGTGTCCTGGATCATCTCCAGTTGTCTTGATGAATATCAGGCCACTGGACCCAGATGGCTCAGGAGAAGAAAGTGAGGTTGGGGACCTTGCACAGCCCTCCCTTGCTCAAATCAAAGTCAACTACAAGTCATCTTCATGTCATGGTCCTCTTCGAGAACGAAGGACAAACACACAACAACAAGGGTCCTCTCAACTCTAGATTTATTTATTTAAATTAATGAATTTATTTTTAGTTTTCAACATTCAGCTCCACAAGCTTTTGGCTTTTAAATTATCTCTGCCTCCCTTCCCTCCCCCTTCCTGAGAAGGGGTGCAATCTGATATAGGCTCTACTTACATATTCATATTAAACATATTTTCACATTAGTCATGTTGTAAAGAAGAATTAGAACCAAAGGGAGGAAACACAAGAAACAAAAAACAAAACCCCTCAAAGAAAGAGAGAGAGAGAGAGAGCAAATATAAGCTTAATCTGCATTCAGACTCAGCATTTTCCATCATGAAATCAGAATTTGAACCTAAGGTCTTTTTGACTTTAAGCCTAGTACTTTTTACACTGTTTTCTTCCTATATAAAGTGATTTAATTTTTTAAAAAATGCTTTCTATACAAAATACACATTACTCTATCATGCAAGGCTATCATAACATTTGTGTCCAATTCAACAATGTGTGGACAGCTAGTAGAGGATTTTAGAGAGAAAATGAGAGCTTTCATGGATTCACCAACACTATGTTTTATTTAAGAGCATCGCCAAGTGTTTTCGGCATATTCTCAATGATTATGCTCAGTGGGGTTGGAAAAATGCATGGAAAAATGAAAATGTTTTCATGTAATAGGGTATTTTGAGAAGCAATAGTTAGTTGTCAATAACCATTTATGAAATGTCTACTGTATGCTAAATGCTAGGGACATAAATACACAAAAAAGTGTCTCTCCTCAAGGAGCTTCCAATCTAATGGGGGAAGATAACGCTCAAAAGAAAACTGAAAAGCAGGAGGAATGAAAGATACCTGATGTAGGGGCATGGTAGGAATAATATTTGTAAAATCCTGATAAAGTGCTAGCTATTTTTATTATGAACATCTGTATTTAATGAAACCATGCTCATTGTTTTACATGACAAGGACCCTTAGTTACTGGAAGACTCTGAAACACCTTCTAAAAGAAATTATTCACTATATTTTGATGTTAAGTGAATAATATACTCCATCTATTTGAAGACTGGTCTGTGGGTCTGTGTGGTAACTATCATCCCAGATATTCAATTTAGCAAAGCTGCATCTACACTAGACAAGTTAGCTGACTTTTGTGGATCAGCAGCATCAGCTTTCCAGTTTTATGAATTCCAGGTGAATTTTTTTGTTTCAAAGGAATTTTTGATATCTTTTGTTGCTACAGTATGTCTACTTCTTCATGTATTCCTCTCTATTCCACTCTCAGAAAGCCATCTCTTATAAAAAAAAAAGAAAAAAATAACAAATTGAACAAAATTAATCAACATATTGAAAATGTCCATTATTATGTGTAGTATTCCACACCCACAGTCTACCACATTTTCAATTTTAATTTTAGTTTCTGAGTGGTCTGAGCCTTTGTTCAAACAGAATGAAGACGTTACCAAATCTGGAAGTTTAAAGGCCACCAAAATGAATTCTTTACCTTCCTCATAAAGATTCAATAAAAGAAAACTACTAATTTGCAGACCCAGACTAGTTAATCTCTTGGTAAAGAGTCTCAGAATCCTAACTCCTAGGAAATTAAAATCTCGGCAAGCATTAAAGACACTGGTTAGATGTTAGAAGTTCAATTTCTCAAGTCCAAGAAGAAATGGAAACATTTATATTTCATCTCTGAGATGGGGGTGAACAAACTGCTTTCAAATTCAGAAGGGTTTTGTTTCCAGTTTATAGTTAAGGTTCAAGTTCATCCTTTTAATATTACAGCTAGCTCACACATCATTAATCACTTTGGAATTGTCCCCAGGTCGAGGCAAATGGATAGACTAATAAATCAGCAGAGATGTTTGCTATTACCAAATTATTGTCGATCAGTAGGATGAGAAGTTGACAATTCAATAACTAAAGCTTGTAAACTGGTCTTTCTCATTTTTCCATTCCATTAAAGAAAATATAAAGCAGGAAGGGGGTAGCAAGAGCATACAACATATAATTATAGACATATTTGCCAAGGAGCAAGCAATTATAGTAAAAGATAATACTTTAAAAATAAACTGCAATTCAATGTGATATGTATCACTGTCCCCTATATCGAAAGATGCTTCTGCTGGTCTAAGCAACCTATATAAGAAACTAAAGAAGTATGAACAAGTCATGCTAAAAGGCAGAAACCAGAAAGTGAGTGATAGTGGGGACTGGGGAGGAGAGCTCGGATGGGATGAGTGCAGATAATAGTGTATTGAGAGTAATGAATTGTAGTAGTGGCAAGTGCCTGATGAAAAGGGGAGAGAAGAAATACAGACAAAAAAAAAAGAATGGACAACATAAGACAGGAACACAGGAGGTGAAAAGAAAGACAATGAACTGATGCATTAAGGCATTATTTGCAACATTTTCAAGAGGGTACAATATATTTTTGATTATACTGAGAAGGAAGAACAGCTAGGTGGTACAGTGGATGTAAAGTGCCAGGTCTGGAGTCAGGAAGACTCATCTTCCTGAGTTCAAATACAGCCTCAGACGCTTACTAGCTGCAAGACCCTGGGCAAGTCATGTAAACCTTTTTGCCTCAGTTTCCTCATCTGTAAAATGAACAGGAGAAGGAAATGGTAAACCACTCCAATATCTTTGCCAGGAAAACCCCAAATGGAGTCACGAAGAGTCAGATAGAACTGAAAAACAACTAAAAATAACAAAAAGACCCTTAGAGGCAGGAGTTCTTAAAGATATAACAAGAAATAGAGACTACAGAATGTTAGATAAATGAAGAACACTATATTTTCATAAGGGTCAACAAGCAGTTGATGTTACTGAAGACCCTCATTTCAAGGTCTAATTCAGAAGCACCTTCCTATATACGCCTTCCCACAGCTACCTAGATGAAAGAAATTTCATTTCACACCACTGTCCATGGCTTTCTGGGTCTGCCTCTATATGATTCTTTCTTTCTTATTTATATTAACGTTGTAGCAGTCCTTGTTCATATATAAACCCTTCCACCTAGAAATCTTAGTGGAACAGAGGATTGAGTGTTGGACATGGAATCAGAAAGATATGATTTTATCTTGCCTTAGGCATTTAGGTGTGTGACTCTGGGCAAGTCACTTAATCTCTCAGACTCTGTCTCTTCATCTGTAAAAGGGGGATGATATTAGAACCTATCTCACAAGGCTATTGTAAGGATCAAGTGAACTTATATAAAATGATTATATTGTAAACTCCTTGAGGGAAAGATTTTTGTTTTTTTAGCTTATTAGTACTTAACACAGTCCTACACATAATACATAGTTAATAAATACTTAAGTAATTGAATTAAGTTGCTTGATATACGTACGGTCATGTTTTTTTATACCATGGTACGCAGTGTTAAAATAGTGTTGGATATACAATTAATCTTTGTTCATGGGACCGTGAAGTAGTATTTTCCCTCATTTTATTTCTTATGCCAAGAATAAGATCATTACCATTTATTAGACACCCTTTGTATGAGCAACATGGTCTTACATGTTATATCAGAAGCCCTTTCATTCAAAGATTTGTTAGCAAGAAATTTACCACTGAGAATCTAAAATTATATTGAAATCAGGTAGGTGGGTGATGTCATGGATATAGCACTGGTTTGGGAGTCAGGAAGACCTGAGTTCAATTCCTGCCTGAGACACTTATTAGACATATAGTCCTAGCCAAGTTACTTAACTTCTCAGACTCAGTTTCCTCATCTATGAAATGGACATAATAACAAGAGCACCTTTCTCCCAGGGTTGTTGTGAAGATAAGAATGAGATAATATTTGTGAAGTATTTTTTAAACCTTAAAGTGCTTTATAAATTCTAGCTATTACTTAATAATGAAAAACAAACTACCCATCTTCACTGGGGACCCATATTGCTGTCATTATAACTGTCACTTTTCATCACCATATCTTCCATCAGTTAAAACTTATTTTGAAATGTCAAATTTTGAGGAAAAAATAATTTACCCACCAATTCCATTTGGCCAGGAGGAAGTATTTCTCTCTGGGTTCATTTTTGGTTTGTTAGCCTAACCCAAAATAGAGCGTCTTCAGAATTGTGCCTAGCTGTTTACTTAAAGCAGAGAAGGGACAGCTGAGATCTGAACAGTGGGATTACGGGGAGTGAAGACAGGCCTGTAAATAACTCTGCAGTTTAGAAATGAAGGATGATTTTGACAGAGATAATTCTGTTGTATTGACAACACTGATGTCAAATGCTGAGGGAAAATATGAGATTGCCTATCAGCACTTCCAACCAGTGATCACTGGAAATGGTTTCTTTTAAAGGAAATAAAAGAAACTAATGTTTTCCTCCCATTGCTGCAACCTACGCCATTTCTCCCCCTTCCTTTAATGCTAGCTTAGCCCAGTTACACTTTGGAAGGAAGAGGTCTAGTGTTCACGCTTCATCAAAGGAAGATCAAACAGCCTAAGCTGCTCTTTTATTTTTTTTAAGTTAATAGGTTCCAGAGAATCATTAGTCATTTTACCCCCCAGCAAACAAGAGAAGTCAAAATACCAAAGAAAAGGAGTCAAACCTTGAGCACCAATAGATGTAATTACAACTTCCAAGTTGAATCTGGAATATTTGAAGGTGTTTGTAATGAAAGCCTCACATGTCACTCTTCCTGAGGTTCAAAGAACTAGAGGATTTGACAAAACAGGAACTCAGTGATGTTTTGTGTTTCTGGAGCTGCATTAGCCAATGATGCCCTTTATAATTGGATAAAATGCTTCAGTTGGTGGAGTCTCATTAGATAAATAATTTCTACCACTGTTATCTAATTAGTCTTCTCTTTAGATTAGACCCCATGGTGGACATTCTGTGATTAGACCATCTAAGTTTAAAAACTCTATTCTTCTATGAAGTTCAGAGATCCCATAGTTTACATACTTTAACTTGGAAAGCATAAGATAGTTTTCTCTGGGTCCTGAATGTCATAGGATAATAAATAAGAGTGCTAGAAAAGATCTTGCAAGTCTTCCAGTACAATTCCTTAATTTTACAGAAGAGGAAAATGAAGTCTAGAGAAATAAATGAATTTCTCAAATTCATACACAAATTAAGTGGAAGAGTGAGGATATGACCTAGGGTCTGGTGATCCAAGTTCAGAACTCTTGACTTCACAAAAATATAACATCAAATCATGTATCTTATCATTTTATGGACATTAGAGGTCACTTGCTTCTTATTTTTGAAAGTCTATTAATATGAGTTTGTCCTTAGAATTTAAAGAGGGATTTGTGAGAGTGAGCAAAGAGGTACAGTGTGTTGGTAAATGTTTACCATCTGGATCTCTAGGGGAAAACGTAGGCATCACATGCTTTTAAGTTGAATCTGTATTATTAACAATCTATCCATTTCTGAAGACTAGAAAATTAATGAAATGCTAAATCAAACCCTGATTTGCTGCATTTGATTATTTATAAGATGTAAATACTCAGAGTGAAAATTTAACAATCCACTCTCACAAGCCAGTTTGAGCTGACTCCAGTGCAAGTCCTTGGCTAGGAGCAGTGTTTATCAAAAATGACATGCTTCCCATTCTCTTGGGCATATAATTTGTATATTTCCTATCAATGGGATAGCAAGGTACAATATTATTTAATTTAATTATATTAATTATTATATTAATACATTAATAATATTAATTATTATTATTAAAATAATTATTAAACCCCTGTCATTTGAACCTATCTCATTACCATGCAAAATAATAGCTTCCCTACATCAGTTGTCTTTTTCATGGAACAGCCTTTTCACCTGGGGGAAGAGAATGTTAGAAAGTGAGTGGATGGTATACTTCTTCAGCACCAGGGATAGCAGAAAAATGTAAAGTCTTAATTTCCTTTGTAATCACTTTGAGTAAAGAATCAAAGTTATATATGAAAACATTTGTGGTTTTCACACAGTCAAAGATGACACCAAGTTTAAATATGGCAACCAAAACCATCCACTTTCAGGTTTCATTTTGTGGATTCTATGTCATTACTGAAAGTAACTTTTTTTCATTTTTTCACCTATATTTCACCTGTGAATGTACCTTTAAACTCATTTCAGAAGGACAAATCTCTGTATTTGAAATGAAAAAAATTAGAAATTTAATTTGAAAGTAACAAATAATTTTAAAGGTGGCTCATACATTATCATACTAAAAAAAAGAATGTCTTGGAATATAACATAATACCATTGCCTTGTTTATAACTTTAATGAGTCTGCTTTTCATCAGTATGAGTTTCTTCATTTGTGTAGACTACAGTGCATCCTTGCCTTCCTATAATATGATCTTCTTCCACGTCTTAAAGATATCTTCCATAGAGATACTCTACTTGCCTCCAACAATGAGACATCATGAACTCAAAAGAATCAAAATTGTAAGTGATGCTATGGACAATGGAATGGTGCTTAGTGGGTATAAAGTAATGTGTATTAACTTATTATTGATGTTTCAGGTTGGGTAGATCTTCCGAAGAGGATTTGTAAATATTTTGTAGGTATCAGTGCAACACTCACTCTTGCTATAAATCTGTTATCCCTCACTCTCCCTACATGACTTGCCCACAGTCTTTTCTGAACACATACAACCCTGACTATGCCATTAGGATGTTTCTCAAGCACAAATCATTAATGATAATAGATTAGAAAATACTTTTATTCCCATTATATCCATCAATTGTCTTATTATTACCTGCAATTTTGAGTCTTAAAAGATCATAGTGTCCCATGATTTGCAGCCATATAACATCATCAGGAAAATATTGATATTATAAGCCAGGTTTTATGTTGGGGAACAACTTGTAATCATAAAGAGTCAAAGAATAGTCTCTCAAATGAGATCCAGCTTGGTATTGTTCTTCAATTAATATTTAGAGTTTGCATTAATTTTCCAACTTATGATCAGATGGACAGTTTCAGTGAACTGCCTATTTAACTGCATGTTACAGTGATAGAAAAATGTCACCATCCTCATCTTTCTCTTCCTCCTCCTTCTCCTTTTTCTTCTTCCTGCCCCTCTTCCTCTTCTTCCTTCTAGATCTGTGATTTTTTTCATTATAGGTAGCTTCAGGTGAGAAACTATCTCTGCTAATCCAGAACGCAGATAGATACTTTTCTGTCACTTAGACATAGTATGGAAAAGTTAAGTGACTTGCTCAGGGCCAAACAACCAGTTTGTTTGAGGCAGGAATTCAACCTAGGTCTTCCTCACTTCAAAACCAGCTCTCTGTGCACAATGACACACTACCTCTCAGCAGTATACATTCTTCATTCATTTGGCCATTCCTATATGCTCAAACAACCTTTTTTTACTTTGCATTTAGGTTAAAAAAAACTACTTGAAAGGCAAATGGTAGGGGATGTGTGGTTAGAAAGTAGCTTCTCCAAACCAAAAAATTAGGTGGTTTTAGTGTATTGCATGATCAAAACAAAGTCCACATTGTGATAGGGTAGCCAAAAATAAAAATAAAGTCTGAGTTGAATTGAGAGGCACAGCATCCAAAATAGTGAAGTGACAGTTCCATTGTATTCTGCCCTTGTTAGATCTCCACCAGGGTATTATGTTCAGTTGTTGGTGCCAAGTATTAGAGATGGATATAATAACATGAGGACATCCAATGGAAGGTCACAATGGCATAGTACCTCAAATCTGTACCACATGGGCTTGGTTAAAAGGACTAGAGTTTTTAACTTAGAAAAGAGAAGACTCTAAAGGGACTTGTTAAGTGTATCCAAAGGCTGTTTTGTTAAAAAAGATTTTTTTTTTCTGGTTGACCTCAGACTAAAAAAAAACTATCACAAATTTGTTTAAAATAATTATGAAATATATATTTCCTAATCAGTATAATGTCTATGTTCAAAAGGAAAAATTAGCTAAATTATAAAAATGCACCAATAGTAACACAATAATTATAGGAAACTGCAATATTCTTCTAAACTTGGATAACTGTAATATATGAACAAAAAGGAGCTTATCAAACTAAACGATTCTGAGACAAATTGGATTTGAAAAACTGGCTACTTCTGAATGTTAGTATTAAAAAATATACATCAACAATAACTTTGCCCAAACTGATCATGTGCTAAGGTAAAAAAAAATACTTTTAGAGGCAGACATTGAAATGAAATTTATTGAAATTAATAAGACAGTAAATAGCAATTAAAAAACTAACCATATAAAGAAAAATTTAGCAAGACTTAACATGAATTATAAAAAGAGAGGGAAAAGAACACTGGTCCTGAAAGATCTACAAATGGATCCTATTGGAATGTTAAAATGTTAAAGAAATGTTAGAATACTAAAAAAAACAAAAACAAAAAACCCACACAACTAATGTAATAACCATTCTAATATTAGAGAAATAAGGTGCTCTACTAGATTTCTTTTATAAGAAAACATGTCCCTGATGCTCATTAAAGGAAGATTTAAAGTAAGAAATAGAAGTATCTATCAACTTCATTAATCAGTATTTGTGTCACAATTTAGAGTAAAATGTTAGTGAAAGGACTGCAGCAATATTTACAGAATTATGTTATGACAAAGTTGTATTTACATTAGAGATGTAAGGAAAGTGGAACGTTAGTAAAATATGAATATAATTAATGATATGAAACCATAAAGCAATAAAACCATATGGGAAGGCACAGAAAAATCTTTCAACAATATATAGCATTAATTTATGTTAAGATATTTAAAAAGCATAGGAAGGAGAGATGTTTCTTTAAAATGACCAAAAGCACATATCTAGAATCAAGAGCTAGTATTTTTGCAATGGAGAAATTTTACTCATAAGTATAGTGCTAAGAAAAATGTGCTCTCTTTTCTTATCTGAAATAGTATAAGAAATGTTAGCTGTAAACACAAGAAAGAGAAGTGAAGGTCAAAGAAAGCATATAATTCTTAATATCAGCTGATGACATGATAGTTGACTGAGAAAACTTCAGAGAATAAATGAATTAGCCTAAATTAATTACTTGAATAAAATAGCACATTATAAAATTTATCCCCAAATAAACATTTTATATATTACTAATAAATTAGTTTTATAATAAATATTAATAACAAAACTGAGGGAAAACAAAACAACAGAAATATTCCATTCAAATTCACTCCAAAATGTGTAAAATATCTATGAGTTGACAACCTGCCAAGACACATAATGAATGTAAATGCGACTATAAAAGTTTCCTTAGAGAAATACAGTAAGACTTAGATGATTGGATAAATATTCATTGTTCATGGTTGGGTTATGCCTATATAACAAAAGTTTCTAGCTGAAATAATATACAAATTTAGTGCTATATCAGACAAACTGCTGAGGAGTTATTTTATAGTCATGAAGTCAAGAATTTAAAAGGTAAATAATGAAAAAAGTAGGAGTGTTGGAAGCTTAGAATTACCTGATTAAGTACCTCTCAAGCTAAACTTTCTGAAGGTTTCTTTTCCCTTCCATTACTTTTTCTACTTTGTGATCCCATCTTCTTAACTGTTTTGCAAATAGGTTCATAATCTAAACCACTATTCCTTGGCTGTTGGCTTACTTTCTTGCTAAATTAATTGAGTGTTTAGTGGTTGTGATAGTTTCTGAGCCAGTTTGGACCTCTTCATTGTGGTGATTCTTTCACATTGAACAAATCTTTCTAAGAAATGGTTACAATCAAAGTCAAGGTAAAGAATTCCTTCTTCAAGAAGTCACAGGGTACTAGACATAATGAGTAACAGATTACATTAGGAAGCATGAAACTGACCAAAATTTAACTGACTTGAAATAATTGCTTACCAAAATGAGTCTTTTCATAATCAATTATTTATGAGAAGTTGGATCTCGGACTGATTGGAACAAAAGTCATATTAAATGCCAAATTAGAGAAAGGATGAAAATATGAAGGCACTGCGCACACTTTAAAGGGCTCTACTCTAACCAATTAAAACAAACTATTGAGGTTGAAAAATGAGGGGGAGTGGTGGAATTTTCATGGATAGATAAATTAAGCTGCAAAATTTTCACTTTTCTTTTATTGGCTTGTCAGTGTTTGTACCCATTATATCCTTAATAAACTGAATGTAAAAATAGATACCCTCTGAGATCCTTTCCAAGGTTCCAGATTCTGATTCTAACTAAGTTTTTACTGTGGACAAATATCCTAGATCTCAGTTTCTGTTAGATCTGGAGTAATTTCTTTCTAAAATTTATTCTCTAGATCTGTTATTTGAACAAATTTGGGAACTGATTCACTGTACCTTACCTGAACATATTTTACAAAATGTTTAAATTTTCTAAACAATAAACAAACTTTCCCATTGTGTCATCTATGGTTTTAGGTGATACACTGAATGTTCCCTTATTTATTTTCACATTTTACATTATTATTTCAGTGGCATTTTAACATTTCTTTTTCTCTGACTTAGTTTTCTTTTTTTTAAAGGTCAGATTGATAGAATTTAGCAGCTCCCACCCCATGTGATAAAGGGGTCTGGGCATATTCTCCTCTGTACTCAAGAAAGGTCTCAATCTATATTTGAATATTCTCATTCAAGAATTTTTCTCCTTTTATTCTCTCTGGGTCTTGATTGTACAGCTCCTAATCCTTAGCCTGAATTCCACAGAATGAGATAAGTGTTCAAGTAAAATTACTCTGCGATTTAGTAAGATTTCCAGCTGTATCACCTTTGTTTTTTTAGAGCTATTATTAGGATCAATGAGCAACACAGAGCTCTAAGTTTGCAGTGAAAAGACCTAGGCTCAGATTCCACCTGTGTGACATTGGAAATTCACTTGGCTTCTTGGGGTCTCAGTTTCTGCGAAATAAGGGGGTCAGATTAAGAATGTGGCAGATAATTTTTACTTTTCCTTCCACCCCAAATGCTGTGGTACCATTTCTTTATGGTGTCATTTGAGAGCTGGAATAAATCTCAGAGACTGAAAAGTTCAACCACCTCATTTTACAAAGAAGGAAACAAAAGCCCAGAGAAGTCAAGTGACTTGTCTGAGGTCACACAGTGAGGGAGGGTCAGAAGTGGGGCTTTAACACAGAGGTTGTGGCTCTAAACACATATATGTCCCATGAACCTATGCATTCTAGTACATCATTCTGCCTCCCTCCAGTAATAGCAGGAAAAAACATCAGCCTATCTGCTGAGCCATCAACTGTTTATTGGTGGCAGAAAATTCTTTTAAAAAGAATTTACAGAATTTAAAGAATTAAAAAATACATAAAGGGATTGGTTTACAATTGTGGGTTTAGAATTCCTCAGTTGTTGGGGGCTCGGAGCAGCCTGTGGGGCAGAATGGAGGGAGAGATGATATAGGACTTCCCAATTTACAAGAGGCACCTAGAAGCAGAGATTAAAATACAGAATGACAATCAGATTAGAGGAGTTGATGAGAACCTAAGTACTTCCCTCAGGCTGCCTGATAGCTCTGGGGAGCTATCTTTGGTAGAATCAAGCCATTGAAAGGAGGGAAAACTAGGCCTCCCACCACTAAAATAATAAGAGATAAAATGAAACCCACTTATCTGATTTTAGAGTTTTATCTGGACACAGAACCCTTCAAATTATTTATTTATACAAAGTGTTATCAAGCTCTACTTCCACTCTAAGGGGAACTCTTAAATAATCAAATAAAAGGTTGAGGTTTCCTGCCCAAGTTATTCAAGGCTTTACAGCTAACACACACACACACACACACACACACACACACACACACACACACAAGCACACACAAGCACACACACACAAAACAGAGAGTAGACCAAGCTTTTTTGAGAGAACTGAACTCTTTCTAAAAATGAAAGCTTTTCAGGATTCCCCCTTTCCCAGAATGATTAGTTTTGTTACATTTTATTTCACAAATTGAGAAACAATAAATGTGCTCAGCACATTTCATATGTGTATACATTTTCACATCATATGTGTACATATGTGTGCATGTATATATCTGTATCTATGCCCATCTGGCTATATAATATATGTATATGTTTATATACACATACATACACCACGATCTTGCCTAAAGACAAAAATCAATTTTATGGATCTTTTTGAATGCAAAGATATGCTTCAAATATTTTCATATTCCTACTTCTAACTCATACTAAAAAGTCAAAGAGAATTAAAAACATATTTGCCATTTCAAGGATAAGAGTATATTTCGAGATCTAATTTTTAAAAAAATCAGTCTTAGAAGCAGTGCACTTGTATTTTGATCTTTAAAAAAGAAAGGCACTTTTCTTCTGTGTAGCTAACCCTGGTAGTAGCTTCAGCAGAAAGATAGGATAATTGCTTAGTGTTTTGCAAACAGGAAACCAAGGGAGAGAGTCTGATTTGCCTCAGGCTACACCACAAACTGTGGCAACACTAGGTACACTCAGCAGGTTTCCTCAATACAGCCCAAAGGGGATAAAACAGAGAAAATGAGCATTGGTACCCATGAGCGAAGGAGACTCTAAGACTAAGGGATAAGGGCAAAAAAAGGGAAAAAAGAATGAGAAAGGAACAAGTGAGAACAGTATTGACAATAATGATCATCTTGTCTTTAAGATAATTTTCATTTGAACCCAATCAAAACATACAGATAAGAAGAATGATGTTAAAACCACCACAAAACCCATGATAGCTATTTATAGAGTACATCATATATAGTACTTTGTATAGGACATTAAGATTTCAGGGGCATTTTGGATTCTTTGTCTCTTTTGAACTTCACAACAACCCTGTGGTGTAGATGCTACAGGCATTACGATCCCCAGGGGTATTCACGCTTGTTCTACCTTTTGGTTTTAGAAGAAAATTATAAGGAAAGCTTCTTAATGGCTATAGAAGGGATAGGTTCACTGCATCCATCCCTTATCTTCTGCACCACAGGCAAGGTAAGGGAATAGGAAGAAAGCATTTGAATAGATTTGTTCTCTATAGAGCAAGCTCAAGAGTGGAGAATTTCATAAGGAGGAAAAAGGGAGAAAACATTCTAAAATTTCAGCTCTAGAAGAATGTGTTCTTTGGTACTGAGGGGAAGAAGGCAATGGAGAAGTCTTAAGTACCTTAACAACCGGAAGACCTGGATTTGAGTTTTACTTCTGATATATTTATTCCCTTTAGACATTTCCTTAACCTCCCAGGGTTTCAGTTTCTTCATCTGTAAAAAGAGGGAGTTGGACCAGATGTCCTTGTAGGTTACTTCCAGTTCTAGAACTATGGACATTATCCAATGATTGGCTAGGACTTTAGAACAGATAGGCTAAAAAAGGTTTTTAGACTGTATCCCTGAGATCTATCATACTACCAATTCACAGGAGAGAGAACCATGGCTGTATGTGAACAGCTCTGCATAGTAAAAATCATGTTTATAGCTTGCTTTCTGACCTCTTCCCTGTTTTTCATAAGGACTCTACTTTGACCTCTTCATCAAATTCAGTACTTAGAGTCCCAAGTCACAGTTTTCATTTTTCATCTCTGGAACCATGGTCTGACTCTGTCTCTCTGTGAGCTACAGCAATCAATCAATTAATAGATTAATCAACCAACAAGCATTTATTTAACACCTTCTCTGTGCCAATCACTGGGAATGCAAATAATAGATCTCCATCTACAAGGAGCTCATTTTTTGTCAGAAGAGACATGTACTTATGTAAGTATATATGGAATTTATTCAGAATCAATACCAAGTAATTATCGGAAGAGAGAAGGCACTAACGCCAAGGGGAATCAGGAAGCAGTGTTTGAGGTTACTTTTGATGGAAACCCAGGTTTCTAAGAAGTGGAAGTTGAAGAAGGAGGGCATCCTAGGAATGGGGCACAGCACATGCAAAGGCAAGGAAAAGGAAGATGAATGAAAAGCAAGAAGGTCTAAAATATCTAGTCAGTTTGTCAGCAGTAGATTATTGTCATAGGTAGCTGATGTGGGCATTTTTATTTTTCCTTCTCTTTTCTGTTGGGTATTACTGGATCTTATTGCCTCTTGCCAGTGCCTACACCAGATAGTACATGGGGTGAAGAAATAAAATCAAATCTCAGTCACCATTTTGTCTACTTATCGATAACTGTCATGACAGTTGTGGCAGGGGAGGAAAGTTACAATGGTTGGGAAGTCTCAGATCAAAAGATTGTCTGGGAATTTCAACTATCCATCCAATATGACACATGCTCTTAGAAGGCTAGATTGCTTTTTGCCATTGTATCTAATCTCCAGCTCTTTGCCTGGTGCTTGTATATAATAAAACTTTTAATAAACACTTTTTAAGTTGAGATTGAATTACCTGAATAATGCAGAGCTAGCTGTTTGTGTACAAAGATGTCACTATTTAAAACTGAATGTTGCTTCCAGAAACTCTATCCTAGAAAGAACAGACACATTCAGCTGGGTTTTCCCTAGAAGAATTTGAATGAGCAACTGGAGATATTTTGGTTTTAACCTACTGGGTGAGATTTTACCACCAGAAGCGCTGCAGTTTACAATTTTAGGAGATGGGATTACAATGAGTAGGTCATCAGCCTGCAAGAGAGCTCCAAGTAAATAAATAAATTGGTCCATCAGTGTCCCACATTATTAGATGGGTTAACTAACTGTCCATTGATGATGATGAAAGGGGAAAAGTATCCCAAAACTTTTGGTGTAAACAGCTAGGATCCCCCTCAACCACCCCATTTGCCTTAAAAACTGCAAGTAAACTGGGACAGCTGGTTATCCATCTCATTACAGGAACAGTTGGATGCTGGCTCTCTCACCAAGCTGTGCATTTACTTGGGCAGTTGGTTTACTTCATAAAGACTGTAGAAAAAAAACAAAGTATAAGTACATTATTTCTCTTAAGGTTCATCATATGTGTGTATATGTTTGTGTGTGTGTGTGTGTGTGTGCACACGTGTGTATTCTCTAAGTCAGGGGAAACTATTAGGAGACAACCAGATCTCTTTAATGAGCCTAGAGGTAGTGCAAAATTCATATGCTTTCACCTGCAGATGGGTGAAGCCTGGTACAGGAACAGAAAAAGGGGAGTGGGGTGAGGGTGGGTGGTGGTGGTGGTAGGATGGAGGGGGTCGGTTGTTTATGATTTTGCTGAAGCAGGTACCTTGGCTGCTACTGGGCACCATGACCCACTTGTTCATTTTTTAGGAAGAAGAAGATACTTTCAGTGGGAGAAGCTCAGGCATCAGATTTGCTCCTTGGAGCATTAATAAAAGGGCTCAGTTAGCTTCATCTCATTATTTTACTATGAGTATTGACTTTGGCCTAGAGTCATGTATAGATAAAATGGTGCAAGGGCTTGTCCTAAGTGATTAGTCAGAATTACAAATCATTTCACGTGTAACTGAATACTGCAGCCGAGCTGGCACCCTGCCTCTTGCTTCTCCCCCCTCCCTCTTTTCTTTAATAGGAGCGCAAATCCAGCTTTGTCTGAAGAGGCGATTAATCTTATTCACTGAGAGCTGAATTTTAATTCACCAGCATGTGGAGGACATATTTGCCTATCACACAGAATTAGTTTAAGGAAGAATTCAGGGAAATTAAAAAAAAAAGTGGAGCCAAGGCATTCTCAGGCAAGCAAAATACCATCTAGATACATTTTGATATTGTTAATATGCCTATTTCTATGGAGGCACATCTAATAATAACTCTATTAGATAAAATTGTTTTTAGTGGTTATAATTGGCCAATCCTATCTCACTGTGTTTAAAGGACACCTGCTAAATGTGTCTGTTTTAAAGAGAAATGAACATAAAGTGACAAAGATAAATTTGAGTTGCTGAGAGATTCTAAAAGGCTATTATTTTTAAGAGTACAGTTTAGAAATGATGGGTAAAATAAAGGGACACATAAAAGTTCCAGACAGCGTACGTACATCCAAATAAAATAAAATAAAACAGAATGGAAAGTGGTAAGACACAACTTATGGAGGACTACCTAGTAGACTAGTAGATGAAATCTCCTAGGCAAATACCAGGCTTGCCTACTGCATCTCCATTGCTATGTTTTAACAATTTTCCCTTGAGCAAGACCCTAGCATTTCGTCTGAGGTTTGTTTCACGTGTAGACTAAGTGTATATATATATATATAAATCTTTCCTGAAGCAGTTTCAGAGTATAAGAGGCTAGAAGTAAGTAAATATGATTTATTGCGTACCTATGCTTAGTTAGATATCAAATTCCCTAAAGGTCAGAAAGCAAGTTTCCTCCCATTGAATACTTCTAAATGGTGCAGAGCTTCTCAAAGTCTACCTTGTGGGTCAGGCAGATAGATACCAAAGGAATGTGACTACCCACTCACAAGTGAACGGCAGGGTTTAATAATGAACTAGGATGCAGCTGATTTTAGACTCACTGAATTAAAGTAATATAAATCTGTAGGGTTTAAATGGAGTGAGTTAAGTTTTACTGACTTCATTGTAATTATTTCATCTCTTGAATATCTCATAATCTCAAGTTTAACCCTTAAATGGAATTCCATTCACTGCCTCTCCCCCAAACCCCTTCTCCATCATTTTCTCTGTGGCTTCCTCTACCCTCTAGAACAAAGGTTAAAGTCATCAGTTTGAAATTTTCAGCTTTTTGTTGTCCTGTTCCAACTTCTTTTCAGACTGATTTAGTTCCCTCTTATGCCCTCTTCATTCTGGGCAAACTAGCCTTCTTCATGTTCCTTGTACATGACATTCCATCCCCATCACTCTTTCTCTGAATATGCTGTAACCATCAATCAATGATATTTATAAATGACGACTTTATGCTAGGTACTGTGCAGGATAGTGGAGATACAGACACAAATATGAAACTGTACCTACCCTTCAATCTTGTTTGCCTTTCATTCTTGAAGATCAATGACAATGACCAATGATGTCTTGACTTGCAAGTATATTGGATTTAAGTGAGGCAAGGCTGTGCAAAGTCACCAGCCTCACTATTTCCTCCAGAGCTGTCTGAGTCCAAAAGCAGGACATAGATCAGGATGATTGGAGATGGCCTCAGATGCAGTGGGAGATGCATTTGGGTTTTTTAAGCTAAGATCTTTCCCAGGTCTCAGTTTGTCTGAGACAACATTCATTCAGTGATCAGGGCTAGGTAAGAAATGAGGCAAGAGACATCATGGGGAGACAATGTCCATATATAAGTATGTGGAAAAATACATATGAAATAAATATATGAAGAAAAGAAAGTAGCATTTGTTAAGCATTTACTATATTCCAGGCACTGTGTAAAGTGATTTACAAATAATTCTCTCATTCGATCCCTATTCTGGGAGGAAGGTGCTCTTATTATTCCCATTTTACAGTTGAAGAAACTGAGGCAAATAGAAGTTAAGTCCAAGGTCACACAACTAATGAAGTGACTGAGGATGGATTTGAACTTGGATTGTGTTGACTACTGTAGACTCAGCACTTAATCTACTGCACTATCTTGCTGTCTTTGGGGGGTGGAGGTAGAAGGCACTAACCACTTAGTGGGGGCAGAAGTAATGAATAGTATGGGTTAAGAAAGGCTTCAAGTAGAAGCTGCTCCCTATGGTCACTTCCATGTTCTTCCCCTCTCCCCTTCACTCAGTAACCACTCTGAGATTTGTGTTATTCGTATTTACTACTCAATTAAAATCCTTGTAGCTGCTGTCTATAAACCTCCAGGTCACTTCTATTTCTCCCTCAATGAGTTCAATACCTGGTTTATAATTTTTTCTCTCCTCCCCAACTTCTGTTCTCCTACTAGGGGACTTGAACATGCATATTGATACTCCTTCAAAAACCATGACCTTTTAGTTCTTCAACCTACTCACTCACCTCCCATGAGCTATTTCTTTTCTCCATCTGAGCAACACACAAAGATATTTGCATCTCCTATTTTGCCCACAATATACCACCTCCTTGTGCAAGAATTCTGAAACCTCCTTATCAAGCCATAATACCTTAGTTTTTCACCTCTCTTTCTGCCTTCCCTTACATAACTACTCCTCATCCTCATTGTGACCTCCAATCCCTTGATCTCTCGATTTTTTCCCAAGTAATTTCTTCTGCACTAGACATTCTCTTCTCTTCTCCCCATTTTGACTCCCTGTTGAACTAATTCAACTCTACATTGTCCTCCCCTCTTGAGTCTCTGGTCCCTTTATCACATCACACATTGTACTCACTCAAGGCCTTGGATCGCTCCTACTATTTATCACCTTTTAACCTATGTACATGCTATTAAACAAAGGTAGAGAAAATCACACAATCATTCTGAAATGAGGCAAAAGGGCTTAAATGACTTGCCCAAAGTCACACAGCTGGTACGCGTGTGAGGCCAGATTTTAACTCAGAGAGATGAGTCTCCCTGACTCCAGGTCAGGAACTCTATCCCCTGCATCACCTAGCCATCTCATTCTTCTTCTGGTAGATAATAGGTATTTAAGAAATATGAGCTAGATTTAATTATATTCCCTAATTTGTAATCTGGAGATGAGGAATCTTGGAATAATTTGGCTCTTTTCCCAATTGTGGGACAATGTGGAAGGTTTTTTTCTTTTTTTTGGACTGAGTGTGGCAGGGAATGGAGAATTTCTAATGGACACCAAATGTCCACTGTCATAGTACAACCAGCTATTTAAACCTTGCAGGAAACTGTAAATTTAGTAGTTTTATTGCCTTGTCAAATCATTTACATGCCAATTATTTCTAAAGAAAACAATTGTAAATATTCAGGTTTTCCATGTTATTACTCTGAAAACATCCCTCCATCTGTACTGATTCTGTGTGTATGTATGTGAAGAACCAGACATTTTAGATCCTTAAATATGTTTGTATTACCTGTGTCATTTATGAATGTATAAAAGAGGGATTAAACTATATAGGAATGGTGCTCTTCCTATTTAAAATCCTAAAAAACACTGTAAAACAGACTTTTGTTTTACTTCAGAATGTAAATGAATAATCAAATGGATAAACATGCCCATTCCTTTTTAGTAAACTAATCATCACATTAGAGATTCTTGGGCATATCCAGAAAGGTGATATTAACCTTTGTATCTTCCTGGTTATTTCATGACCATATCTTCTGGGTCTAACTATTTGACCCAGAAAAATCCAAGGCTAGGCCTGAATGAAAAAGAAAAGAGGAACTTATATCAACCCCTAAAAGCAAAAAATTATCATCCTTCTCCAATAAAAAGGAAGGAAACAAGCATTTACTGAATGCCTAGTGTGGGTCAGTAAATTTTGTTAAGTGCTTTACAAATTTTGCCTCATTGGATCCTCATGGTTAACCACTAGAGATAGATTGTATTATTAATCCTATTTTATTGTTGAGGAAACTGAGATAAATTGATTTGCCCAGGATTATACAGCTAGTTCATATTTGAGGCCAGATCTGAACTCAGATCTTCCTGACTCCTTGTTTAATGTTTTATCTACTATGCCATCAGCTACCTCTGGTGAAAATGGAATATATTAGAAAAGTCTGATTCCTCTTGAAACTTTCATTGGTCTCAAGTATTATCTAGGAAATGAATAACTTTTCTTTAGAGAGAGAACTTTGGATTTAATATTTTTATAATATTGGGATATTTACAAACTACTTTTGTCTTTTCCCATCAGGAAAACTGTTGAAGTTCTCTGGGGAATTCCTAAAACAGGGTCAAGGGAGGATTGATGAGATGGAAATGGCAGTTCTGAGTTAAGGTAGGGAGGAATTTTGTAAAGTTTTGTTTGAGAGCCCAAACTCGTAATTTATATTAGGGAAGATTTTACTAATCTCCTCTTAACTTTAAGTTAAGTATTTAACTTAAGTATTTAAGTTAAGTATTTAAGTATTAAAGAACTAACTATATAAGGATAAGATGGAGAGATCCATATCTTTAGATGTGCTAAGACAAAGGTCTGACCTCTTCAAGAAAGCAGCAGAGAGAGGATGTGAGGGGGATGACCTTGCCTTGTCCCTGGGTGGAAATATATTTTGCTAAAATAATTTTGATGTTTTAAAACAGATGACAGGATCCTGGAAAGTTACTCTTCTGGGAACACCAGAGAGATGAGCCATCAAAAAAACAACAATCTGGGGAAGTGGGCTAAGGAAGTACCCTGAACTGGATTGCTCATTGAGTGAGCTCAAAACTTGTCAATCATCTCTGCTCAGCAAAGGAGCTGACAACATGGCCAACTCATTTAATTTTGCTGAGACTTAGCTTCCTCCTTTGGAAAGTGAGTTTTGGGGGAGAAAGTGTTGCATTTTCTCATCTCTAAGATTTACTATCTTCCCCTTTATGATGACCTTGTATTAGATTTGTCTGTCCAAAATATGGTGTATCAATTACAAAACACTTCTTCCACAAATAAAGTCAGATCTAAGTAAGTGGAAAACATCAGTTGCTCATGGGTAGGCTGAGCTAATATAATAAAAATGACAATTCTACCTAAACTAGTTTACTTATTCAGTGCCATACCAATCAAACTACCAGATAATTATTTTCTAGAGCTAGAAAATATAATGTCAAAATTTGCCTGGGAGAACAAAAGGTCTAGAATATCAAGAGAACTAATGAAAAGAAATGCTAGGGAAGGTGGCCTAGCACTACCAGATCTCAAATTGTATTATAAAGCAACAATCACCAAAACCACTTGGTACTGGCTAAGAAACAGAAGGGTAGACAAGTGGAATCTGTTAGATACTCAAGACAGAGTAGTTAATGAATATAGCAATCTATGGTTTGATAAATCCAAAGACGCTAGCTTCTGGGATAAGAACTCACTGTTTGATAAAAATTGCTGGGAAAACTGGATAACAGTGCAGCAGAAACTGAGCATAGACCAATGCCTGACACTGTACACAAGAATAAAGTCCAAATGCATACATGATCTAGGTATAAAGATTGATACTATCAACCAGTTAGGGGGAGCAAGGAATAGAGTATTTATCAGATTTATGGAGAATGGAGGAATTTATGACCCAATAAGAGAGAGAGAACATTATGAAATGCAAAGTGGATAATTTTGATTACATTAAATTGAAAAGTTTTAGCAAAAACAAACCTAATGCAACCAAGATTAGGAGGGAAGCAGAAAACTGGGAAAGAATTTTTGCAACTAATGTCTGTGATAAAGGTCTCATTTCTGAAATATATAGAGAGCTCAGCCAAATGTTCAAGAATCAAGTCATTCTCCCATTGATAAATGGTCAAAGGATATGAACAGGGAATTTTCAGAGGAGGAAATTAAAGTTATCCATCTATAATCGTATGAAAAATGCTCTAAATCATTATTGATTGGAGAGATGCAAATCAAAACAACTCTTAGGTACCACATCACACCTATCAGGTTGGATAACGTGACAAAACAGAAAGCTAATAAATGTTGGAGAAGATGTGAGAGAGTTGGAACACTAATTCATTGTTGATGGAGCTGTGAGCTGATCCAACCATTCTTGAGAGCAATTTGGAACTATGCCCAAAGGCTTACAAAAATGTGTATACCCTTTGACCCAACAATATCTTTTCTAGGACCGAATCCCAAAGAGATTATAAAAATGGGATAGGGTCCCACATGTACAAAAACATTTATAGTAGCTCTTTTTGTGGTGGCCAAAAACTGGAAGCCAAGGAGATGCTCATCAATTGGGGAACGGTTGAATAAACTGCGGTATGTGAATGTAATGGAATACTGTTGTGCTATGAGAAACGACGAACAGGAAGACTTCAGAGAAGCCTGGAAAGACTTATATGAACTGATGCTGTGTGGAAGGAGCAGAACCAGGAGAACTTTGTACACAGGAACAACCATGGTGTGTGACGAATTTTTTTGGTAGCCTTAGTACTTCATTGAAATGCATGGACTTAAAAAATTTCCAGTGAAATTTTGAGGCAAAATGCCTTCCACCTCCAGAGAAAGAACTATGGAATTGGATCACATATAGAAACAGACCATTTTCTTTTGTATTATGTTTTGTTTTATTTTATAGTTTCTCCCATTCATTTTGATTCTTCCATGCAACATATATTTAATAGGAAAGTATGTGTAGAACCTATATAAGATTGTAAGCTGTCTCAGGGAAGGAGTGGGGAGGGAGGTGGGAGTGAGAGAGAGAGGGGGAAAAAATGTAAGATATATGGAAGTGATTGTCAAACACTGAAAACAAATAAAATAATTTAATTAAGAAAATAAAATATGTGTGTATTTACATACATATGTATGTGTGTTTACCAATCATCTCTGAAAATTCGTGATACACTCTTAAGTTTGATTGTATCATTAACCTTTTCTCCATAACTTTCCTAAGTCTAAGGCTAACCAATCAACAAAACAATAAATAAAGTCACAAAATTTGCTCATTTCCAAGGTGCAAGTTTATTGATAGGTTGTTGGGAACCTTTCCAGCACATCTCTGGAAACATGTAATGGAGTGCTGTTCAACATGTTAATCACCAACTTATTTGAAGACACAGAAGGCAAGCTTATTAAATTAACAAATGACATGAAAGCATAGCTTCTTTTTTCCATGATAAGAGTTATGATCTATAGATATACCAATTGGTTGGAATATTTTCATAGAATTTCAGAGTTGGAAGTGACCATGACATCCAACCTGTTTAAACCACATTCAAACATATAAATGGAGCTCATTGATTTGGAAATCCCCTCCAACAATTCAGAGGGCAACCCATCTCTGACTGTCTGCCCTATGCTAAACTTATCCCTGTCCTCCTAAAAGTTGTTCATGGTGGCTCTACCCAACACACTTGAGGTGTTTCCTTGCTTTTTCCAACATGCCAGGGCCAGTGGAATACTCTGGACATTCACCCATCATCTCCTTATTCCCTCCAGTTGACTATCTTCTCTCTTTTTTCTGTAATACAATTCTTTGGTTGTATGTTATTCTTTCTCTGCTTCAGGATTCCTTGGCTATATGTTGTAGCCCAGTTACAACAGTTACATGCCTGCTACATGTTCTCTGTGTGACATACATCTTTAGTTTTTTAGAGATTGTGGTATTTCAAACTTTGGTACTATATAGGACCACCAGAAAAAAAAATGTGTTGTAAAGGTAGGCCTTTGCTATTATGGGAAATTTGGGGTGATAGGATCGTAAAATGCTTTACATTTTCCAAAGGCAAAACAGACTATTCTCATCCTTTCCAACTCTGGGTCCATAGCATTTTCCATCTGTACTGACTGTTCCATACATACATATTACTGGACAGATTCTTTGGGGTTTCTATTACGATGTATAGCTTTCTCCTTCCCTCCCCTCCACAAACACCCATTACACCACACCTGATAAGTGGTCATCTAGATTCAGATGAAGATCCCTTGTAATGGAAAAGTCACTACTTCACAAGATGGGTTGAATTTTATAATATGGAGAGAAAAACATAAAGTTCTACATGTGACTGAAAAAATTATCAGGGACTAGGGGGAGCTTATTGATATTATTTCTATCAATAAGACCTGGACATTTTAGTGAGCTCCAAGATGAATCAGTAACGCAATATGATAGCCAAAAAAAATAAAAAAAAGTCAATACAATTACTTCCTGATTCGATAGAGTCACAATGTACAGAATGATGGAAGTAATGGCACTATTGTATGGAAGAGAAGATTTAAGGAAGATGGAAAATTTTCTGGAAGTATTTGAAGGGCTTATGAGGGAATTTTGAGGGGAAAAGGATGCAACTTGTTTTCCTTGACCCCAGAAGTAAAAAATATGCACAGTGGATCAAACAAGCAAGGAGGCAAATTTTACTAGGAAATAGAGCTATACCAAAGTGAAGTAAGGGGAGTTGGCCATGATTGGATGTCCATAAGTGAAGACCATTCCCAAGGATGCTATTAGGGAGATTCCTGTTTGGGTATGGGCTATACTAGGTGACCCTTGAACTCCATTTTGACTCTGTTATTCCATTGTAATTAAAGCAGGATTGTAGGGTAATAAGATAAAATAACTTGATGATGAAAACGAGTTTCAAAAAGATAGACACACACACGTGCACACGATTCAGAATATTGGCCTTAACTGGATACAAACTAGGACTAATTACCTAATTTGTATCTGGTGAATTAAAAAAAAGATCTTTGTCTCTTTATAACCTGTCCCCTTTCTACCTGTCTTACATTCTTATACCTTGTTCCTCACCATGAATGCTATGATCCATATATCTATCTATCTATCTATCTATCTATCTATCTATCTATCTATCTATCGGTCTGTCAGTCTGTCTGTCTGTCTATCTATCATCAATCTATCTATCGTCAATCCATCTATCTTTCTATCTATCTATCTATCTATCTATCTGTCTGTCTGTCTGTCTGTCTGTCTGTCTGTCTATCTATCTATCTATCTATCTATCTGCCTATCTATCTATCTATCTATCTATCTATCTATCTATCTATCTATCTATCTATCTATCTACCTACCTACCTACCTATCTATCTATCTATCTATCTATCTATCTATCTATCTATCTATCTATCTATCTATCTATCTATCTTTCAGTCTGTCTGTCTGTCTATCTATCATCAATCTATCTATCATCAATCTATCTATCGTCAATCTAGCTATCTTTCTATCTATCTATCTATCTATCTATCTATCTATCTATCTATCTATCCATCCCACTTGTAGTTATTCAAATGTGATACGCTATCTTGCTTGAAGGTTTTTTTGTTTATTGGTTACCCAATGAAGTTGTGAGCTCATTGAGGGCAGAGATGACTCTCTTTTGTGTCTTTTTGTATCCCTAGCAATTGGCACAGTTCCAAGCACATAGTAGGTGCTTAATAGATATTTGTGACTCAGATAAAATCTTATCTCTTCCAGGAGGCTTTTCCATAGGCATTCCAATTTTTAGTGCTCTATCTTCCTAGATTGTGTTCTGTCTATGTCTATTTTGTGCCTATCTAGTTATTTACATGGTGTTTTTTCCCATTAGAATTGTTTTTCCTTTCTTTCTATCCCTAGAACTTAGGGCCTGGTATAGGTTAAAGGTTTAATAAATGCCTGTTGACTGTCTGATTGTTGTAGAGTTGGAAGAGGGAGGATGTTGTCTGGATATTCCATTTATATGTTTTTGTAGCTTCCCCATTAGTTTTGCCCTTCATTTATTTTGTACTGTGGCCAAGGGACTGGATTAGGAAAGAACAGTACTGGCAAAAAATCAATACCTACAACTGATATGATCCTAAGATTTCCAGTGCTTCTGAATTCCTTTAAGAGTTGGGTTCAAATCTAGCTCTCAGTGAATACAAGAAAAATCTCCTGGGAGAATATACAACCTGAACAGATAAAAAAAATTGAAGACATAAAAACTATATTTTTTTCTCTATACCTACTTCTTCCAGTATTTGAAACCTTAAGCCTTCTTGGTTTCCACAGACTATAGTAAAGGAGGTAAACACAATTAGAGATGAAGAGAAGTCTAGTTCTTTGGAAGAAGAGGTTGTAGCCTGTGCATGTTTGAGAGTTAAAATTGCTGACCACAGTCCTCTAAGCTGTTGTACTTCTTCTGAAATAATATTGCTGAATGCTTCTAGTAGTTGCATGAATGTGTGTCTTTGGGAACACTGGTTAATATGATTTTTCTTGATTATGTTGTTTTAATATTCTGTGATGAAAACAATCTGGCAAATTAGCCATGGAATACTGTTGATCCTAGGGAAATCCACCCACAGAAGGAAAATTGGCTTCTCCCTATGCCTGCCATGCTTTGGGTGGTGCAGTGGAATGAATGGTTGGAAAGACTTTAAGGACCTATAATGTGCTACTGTTTGGTTGAAATGCACTGAACATCCAACTAGATTACAAGAATTTGTGTTGTTTTGTCAACAATAAATTAAAAGGATGTCTACCATATCTCCTACTTCGATAGGAGAAATAGAACACTAAGGCATTCATTGGTTCTTGATCATGGAATTCATTGGATTTTATAGGAATTGTCTTTTTTGGTACACATAAATGTGCTATGGAATTAGACCTAAATCTAAAGACACCGCAGTCAGCAAATCTAATAGCTACTATTATTAGATGAAATATAATATGTAGAGTGGTTTGCAAACTTTAAAGCATGATATAAATGCAAGCTATTAATATAATAGGAACTAAGGACTAAAATAGGATTCTAACCATCAGTCAGATAACAGGTGAACTGAGAGGCTTAAAAATATTCAAGGAGAGCATAATTTAAGGAAGTATTAAAGAACACATAGTATTTCAGCTTGGGCTTTTATTAACATTGATCAGAAATCTGGCCATGAAGAACAGTTTCATTATCACTAGAAGAGAGTTGACTGAGAAGAATTTGTAGCCCTGTCCCAGAAAGATGCTCACTAACCAGAGAACATTCCAGAAGACAGAGGACAGAGTAGATGGCATCCCTGAGCAAGGTACCTTGGGAAAGAATGCAGATAAAGTCCAATGGGAGATTGAAAGAGCTAAGAGAACCTTACTAACTATAGATGCCCTAATGGATTATGACAGGGTAATTCAGATTAGCCTAAAGATAGCTGGGTAGCTGAGAACATGCTAGAGCAGAGATACCAAGCTTAGAAGGGAGCATCAGGGAACTACATCTAAAGGGGAAGGAGTCCAGCAGACAGGAGTACAATGATATTAACAGATTTTTTATTTAGTTATTGATAACTTGCCTTTCTTCTTTTGAGAATTGATTATTCATTTACTTTGTTGGTTTACCTACTGGAGAATGGCTCAACTTCCTATATATTTGATCAGTTTCCTAAATATTTTCGACATTTAT
Source organism: Notamacropus eugenii (assembly GCF_028372415.1). Classification (NCBI taxonomy): domain Eukaryota; kingdom Metazoa; phylum Chordata; class Mammalia; order Diprotodontia; family Macropodidae; genus Notamacropus; species Notamacropus eugenii. Next base: position 20,897,367 of record NC_092878.1, read on the forward strand.
CAGATAAATCTGCTACAAAGATTTTCCCCCACTTACCTCTTTCCTTTCCAATTCTAGTTGTATCTTTCTTTGTGTAAAACTTTTTTCTTTTTTAAAAAAATTTTAATTAAAAAAATTAATTCATTTGTTTTCAGTTTTCAACAATCACTTCCATAAGTTTAAAATTTTATCCCCTTCCCTCCCCTTCTTTCTTCCTTCTCCTCCTCATTCGCCTTCTTCTTCTTCTCCTCCTCTTCCTTCTCAGCACCACTATATAACTTCTCCTGTTCCTGCTCCTGCCGCTGCTGCTTCTCCCTATGTTCCTTTAGAGCAGACCATCCTGGTGCTTCTTTTGTGAAGGGGTGGTTAAGGAGACCCGCCCAGACTCACCATGGCCCACGAAAAGCCAAAGGAAGGAGTCAAGACTGAAAACAATGACTATATTAATTTGAAGGTGGCAGGGCAAGATGGTTCTATGGTGCAATTTAAGATTAAGAGGCACACACCACTTAGTAAACTAATGAAAGCCTATTGTGAATGACAGTTTGTCAATGAGGCAGATCAGATTCTAATTTGATGGAAAACTAATCAATGAAACAGACACACGTGCACAGCTGTGAAGGGCTTAGTCTAGAAGAAACAGTTCTCTCACAGTGTGGTTGTTACTGTGTATAATGTTCTGGTTTGGCTCATTTCACTCAGCATCAGTTTATATAAGTCTTTCTAGGTTTTTCTGAAGTTTGACTGTTCATCATTTTTGATAGCATGATAGTATTCCATTACATTCATAAACCATGACTTGTTTAGTCATTCCCCAATTGTTGGGCATTCCCTCAATTTCCAGTTCTTGGCCATCAGAAAAAGAGCTGCCATAAATATTTTTGTACATGTGAGACCTTTTCCCATTTATATGTTGTCTTTGGGATACAGACCTAGAAGCAATGTTGCTGGGTCAAAGGGTATGCACATTTTTTTGTAGCCCTTTGGGCATAGTTCCAAATTGCTCTCCAGAATGGTTGGATCAGGTCATAGCTTCACCAACAATGAATTAGCGTTCCAACTCTCCCACATCTTCTCCAACATTTATCATTTTCCTGTTTTATCATTAGCCAATCTGACAGGTGTGATGTCACATCTCAGAGCTGCTTTGAGTTGCATCTCTCTAATCAGTACTGATTTAGAACATTTCTCATGTGACTATAGATAGCTTTAATTTCTTCCTCTGAAAACTCCCTTTTCATATCTTTTGACCATTTATCAATTGAGGAATGAATTGGTTCTTGTACATTTGACTCAGTTCTTTATATATTTTAGAAATGAGGCCTTTGTCACAGGCATTAGTTGCAAAAATTCTTTCCCAGTTTTCTGTTTTCCTCCTAATCTTGATTGCATTGGGTTTGTTTGAGCAAAAACTTTTCAATTTAATGTAATCAAAATTATCCATTTTGTATTTCATAATGTTTTCTATCTTTTGTTTGGTCATAAATTTCTCCATTCTCCATAAATCTGGCAAATACACTATTCGTTGCTCCCTTAATTTATTTATAGTGTCAGCCTTTGTACAGATTGTATGACCATTTGGACTTTATTATGGTGTATGTTGACAGGCATTGGTCTATGCCCAGTTTCCACCACACTATTACCCAGTTTTCCCAGTTTTTACCAAACAGTGAGTTTTTACCCCAGAAGCTGGGGTCCTTGGGTTTATCAAACAGTAGATTGCTATATTCATTAACTACTGTGTCTTGAGTACCTAACATTTTCCGCTGGTCTACCCCTCTGTTTCTTAGCCAGTACCAACTGGTATTGATGAAACTGCTTTATTATACAATTTGAGATCTGGCATGGCTAGGTCACATTGCCTAGCATTTCTTTTCATTAATTCCCTTGATATTCTGGACTTTTTGTTCTTCCAGATGAATTTTGATATTATTTTTTCTAGCTCTAGAAAATAATATTTTGGTAGTTTGATTGATATGGTGCTGAATAAGTAAATTAATTTAGGTAGAATTGTCATTTTTATTATACTACCTTGGCCTACCCATGAGCAACTGATGTTTTTCCACTTACTTAGATCTGACTTCATTTGTGCAAAAAGTGTTTTGTAATTGTGTTCATTTAGTCCTTGGATTTATTTTGGCAGGTAGACTCCCAAATATTTTATAGTGTGTACCATAACTTTAAATGGGATTTTTCTTTCTGTCTCTTGCTGTTGGGTTTTGTCAGTAATATATAGAAATGCAGATGATTTGTGGGTGTTTATTTTGTAATCTGCAACTTTACCAAAGTTGTTTATTATTTCAAGTAGTTTTTCACTTGATTCTCCAGGATTTTCTAAGTGTATCAAAATATCACATGCAAAGAGTGATAACTTAGTTGCTTTGCCTATTCTAATTCCTTCAATTTCTTTTTCTTCTTTTATTGCTAAAGCTAACATTTCTAGTCCCATATTGAATAACAGTGGTGATCATGGACATCCTTGTTTCATCTGTGATCTTAGTGGAAGTGCATCTAGTTTGTCTCCATTAAATATAATTCTTGCTGATGGTTTTAGTTAGATCCTACTTATTAATTTATGGAAGACTCCATTTATTCCTTTGCTCTCCAATATTTTCAATAGGAATGAGAGTTGTATTTTGTCAAAAGCTTTTTCTAAATCTATTGAGATGATCATATGGTTTCTGTAAGTTTTGTTGTTGATATGATCAATAATGCTAAGTTTTCCTAATATTGAACCAGTCCTGCATCCCTGATATAAATCCTACCTTATCACAATGTATTATTCTTGAGTTAAGTTGCTGTAATCTTTTTGCTAATATCTTATTTAAAATTTTTGCATCTATATCCATTAGGGAAATTAGTCTATGATTTTCTATCTCTGTCTTGGATCTTTCAGGTTTAGGTATCAGAACAATATTTGTATCATAAAAAGAATTTGGTAGGGCTCCTTCTCTACCAATTTTCCCAAATAGTCTATATAGTATTGGAATTAATTGCTCTGTAAATGTTTGAGAGAATTCACTTGTAAATCCATCAGGCCCTGGAGATTTTTTCCTAGGCAGTTCATTGAAGGCTTTTTCAATATCTTTTTCTGAGATGGGATTATTTAAGTACTGTAAGACTTTTAAATGTTCAGTAATCAAAATTGCCCATTTCATCCTCTATGTTTTTTCGTGTTCATTTTATTCTCAAGAACTCTTCCAATATACATAATTTTGAAAAGAACCTACTCTAATTCTGATTTGTTTATATTAGTCCTTTATCTCAAGGTTAAGTGTTCATGTAGAGTTTATAATGGTGTTTGGTGAGAGATGGTAACATAAACCTATTTTCTTACCTTTTTTTGTTGAATATTGAACCCGTTTCAGTTTATAGTTAGTAAGCATTTATCAAGTGTTTCCTATGTGCCAGACTCTGATGACCATGGGGAAGGGAGTTAGCCTAATAACTTTGTCCAGCTCTGCCTCACTTCATGAGTATGTCAAGAAATCGTTCTCATGTTGTCATTGGTCATCTTTGAAAAGAAGGGATGGATAATGATGACAGTGACAATGATAATGACATTAACAGAATCTCTTTATTCAAGTGCCCTGGTCACATGTGTTCTCCATGTGTGAATGTCCCACATGTGATCCTTATGCATATTCATTCTTTCCTTTGAGGTTGCGTGTATTTGTGGGAGAGTAAACTCAGGGTCTACAGGGGCTATGTTCTGTTGTTACTTTTTTATGATGCTATTTCATTAAATGTCTTTGCTTCAAACTCTGTGTCCACTAGCTAAGTAAACACAATGATGACAACTTTTCCAACCCAGAACATGCCCAGAATGTAGGGTAGCTTTCTGGAGGCCCTTAAAGGGAAGGGGTGGGAAATAGGTACTCAGAAGATAGGCAGCATTAGGGACTTAAAGATTATTTTTTCCTATGGCTTATCCCACTTTAGTTAAAATTCAGGGATGATGTCAACCTTATGGTAGCAACTCAATTGTTACATTAGTAATTTCCTTCTCTATACATACTCTGATTCAAAATTCTTCAACTTGGTAATCATAGCTGAAGAATTCATAAAAGTTTTGTTCCTTTCTTTAAAGAAATGAACTGTGAATGAAGATAAAATTAAATTGTAGATCCTAAACAGGAGAAAAAAATGTTTAAAAGTTGTTAATGAAAGAAGAAAACAGGAAATCTCTAAATCAGTCCTTTTTATTAACCTGCCAGCTAATATTTATTTTTAATTTTTTCCAAATTTTAAAAACATTTTTTATTTAAAGTTTTGAGTTTCAAATACTATTTCTTCCTCCTTCCCTCATGTTCTCCCTCTCTGACATTATAAACAATCAGATATCAGTTATACATCTGTAATTATGTAAAGCATTTCCATGTTAGTAACTTTGTATGACAGAACTCAAATAAAAGAAAAAATGAAAGGAAGTGAAAACAGTATGCTTCAGTCTAATATCCAATTAATATCAGTTTTTTCTCTGGAGACAGATAGTATATTTTATCATTAATCCTTTGGGATTGTCTTGGATCATTTTATTGCTGAAAATAGCTGACATTCACAATTCTTTGTTGAACAATATTGCTATTATTTTGCACAAAATTTTCCTGTTTCTTTTTACTTCACTAATCATCAGTTCAGCTAAATCTTTCCAGATTTTTCTGAAATCAACCAGCTTGTCATTTCTTATAGAACAATAATATTCCATTACAGTCATATACCACAGATTATTTTTATTGTATTTATTTATTAATTTTTAGATTTCAACATTCATTTCCATAAAATTTTTAATTCCAATTTTTCTCCCCATCTCTCACCTCCCCCACCCTATAATACCTGGTATTCTGATTACTCCTTCCTTTACTGTACTCTCCCTTCTTTTACAATCCACCTTTCCCTTATTCCCATCTTCTCTCTTTTCCTGTAAGGCAAGATAAATTTCTGTACTCCATTACCTGTGTTTCTTATTTCCCAGTTATATGCAATAATAATTCTCAACATTCATTTCAAATACATTGAATTCCAACTTTTCTCCTTCCCTCCCTCCCTACCCATCCCCACTGAGAAGGCAAGCAATTCAATATAGGCTATATATGTGTCGTTTTGCAAAAGACTTCCATAATAATCATGATGTGCAATACTAACTATATTGTCCTCTATCCTACCCTGTCCCTCTCTCTTTTTATTCTCTCATTTGACGTTGTCTCTTCCCAAAAGTATTTACTTCTAGTTATTCCCTTCTCCCATTTGCCCTCCCTTCTATCATCCCCTCTGCCCTTACTTTCCTGTAGTGTAAGATAGATTTTCATACCAAATTTAGTGAGCATGTTATTCCCTCCTTAAGCCATATGTGAAGAGAGTAAGCTTCATTTTCACCTTTCACCTTCTCCCTTTCCTCCTCCATTGAACAAGATTTTTCTTATCTCTTTTATGAGTTATAGCCTTCCTCATTCTATTTCTCCCTTTCTCCTCCCAGTGTTTACCTCCCTCACCACTTACTTTTTATTTTATTTTTTTTATGGATATCATCTCTTCTGATTCAACTCAACCTGTACTCTCTATTTCTGTGTGTGTATGTTTATGTATAATCCCTCCACCAACCCAAATACTGAGAAAAGTCTCAAGAGTTACAAATATTATCTTTCCATGTAGGAATGTAAACAGTTCAGCTTTAGAAAGTCTTTTATAACTTCCCTTTCCTGTTTACCTTTTCATGCTTCTCTTGATTCTTGTGTTTGAAAGTCAAATTTTCTCTTCAGTTCTTGTCTTTCGTCATACATACTTGAAAGTCCTGTATATCATTGAATGACCATTTATTCCCTTGAAGCATCATACTCACTTTTGCTGCGTAGATGATTCTTGCTTTTAACCCCAGTTCCTTTGACTTCTGGAATATCCTATTCCAAGTTTTCCTTGATAATATCATGGAAGATAATGTCTAGGCTCTTTTTTTGATCATGGCTTTCAGGTAGTCCCATAACTTTTAAATTGTCTCTCCTGGATCTATTTTTCAGGTCAATTGTTTTTCCAATGAGATGCTTCATGTTATCTTCTATTTTTTCAAACTTTTGGTTTTGTTTTCTAACTTCTTGGTTTATCTCATAGTCATTAGCTTCCCTGAACTTGATTCTCTTTTAAAGAACTATTTTGTTCATTGAGCTTTTGTACCTTCTTTTCCATTTGGCTAATTCTTCTTTTTAAAGCCTCCTTCTCCTCATTGACTTTTTGGACCTCTTTTTCCAATTGAGTTAGCCTCTTTTTAAAGGTGTTATTTTTCTCAGCACTTTTTTGGTTCTCCTTTAGAAAGCTATTGACTCACTTTTCAAGCTCTTCTATGGCCTGAGCCCATTTCATATTCATTTTGAAGATACTGGAGGCAGAGGCTTTGACTTCCTCTGACAGTATGCCTTGTTCTTCTTTATCTGAAAGGATGGGAGACATCTGTTCACTAAGAAAGTAACCTTCTATGGTCTTATTTTTTTCCCCTTTTTTGGGCATTTTCTCATCCAGTTACTTGACTTCTGAATCCTTTGTGAAGAGGAGGGTCCTAGTGGTTCTCCTCTCTGCAGTACCATGCTCAAGGTTGAGGTTCAGATCAGCTGCTCAATTCCCCCAGAAGCTTTAAGCTGGGCTGCCTGGACAATGGACCCAGGCTGCTTCTGCATAGCTGCCTGCTTCCCACTGCTGCCACTGCCTGAGGCCAGTGTTGGGGGAACCCTGTTCCCCTCTCTCTCAGCCAGGAAAACCCTCCCACACTGATCTTTAGAGCTTTCTTTGTCACTTGTGGGTTGAGGGATCTGGGACCTTCCCTGCTGAGAATTCTGCCCTGGAGGTCTGTTCAGATCCTGTTCCTCCCAGTGATGTGTGGCCAGGGCTGGGCTCCACTCTCCTCAGTGTCCTATGAGATAGACCTTTCCTGTCAGACTTCCAGGTTACATTTGGCTGGAAACCTGTTTCATTCTGTTGTTCTGTGGCTTCTGATGCTCTAGAATTTGTTGAGAGTCATTTTTTACAGGTATTTTGTGGGCTGCGGAGAAAACATTAGAGTATGTGTGTCTTTCTACTCCACCATCTTGGCTCCACCCTATATATACCACAGATTATTTAGTCATTCCACACCGATGGGCATCCCTTTTATTTCTAACTCTTAGCCACCACAAAAAGAACTGCTATGAATATTTTTCTACAAAGATGTCCTTTTCCCTTTTTCTTGGGATGTCTTTGGGATATCAACTCAGCAGTGGTATTGCTTGATCAAAGGGTATGAACACTTTTATACCCCTTTGGGCATAGTTCCAAATTGTTCTCCAGAATGGTTGGATCAGTTCACAACTCTACCAACAGTGCATTAGTGTTCCAGTTTTCCTACAGTTCCTCCCAATCCAACATTTTCATTTTTTGTCATATTAGCTGCTGTATGTGAGGTGTGTGATGTTACTTCAGAGTTGTTTTAATTTGCACTTCTTTGATCAACAGTGATTTAGAACATTATTTTCATATGACTATAGGTAGCTTTGATTTCATTTTCTGAAAACTGCCTATTTACATCTTTTGACCATTTATCAATAGGGAAATAACATGTATTTTTATCAGTTTGAGTCAATACTCTATGTATTTGAGAAATGAGGTCTTTATCAGAGAAACTTGTTGCAAAATTCTCCCCTGCCCCCAGTTTTCTGCTTTCCTTATAATTTTGGTTCCTTATGGTATCACCCTTTATTGTGTAAATCATGTATCCATTTTGACCTTATCTTGTTATACAGTGTGAGATGCTGTTCCGTATGTAGTTTCTGCCATATTGTTTTCCAGTTTGCCCAGCAGTTTTTGTCAAATAATGAGTGTTTGTTTCAAAAGCTTGGTTCTTTGCATTTCTCATAAACTAGATTACTACTGTCATTTTCCATAATGTAATTTGTCCCTAATCTATTCCACTTATCTACCACCCTGTTGCTTAGCCAGTACTAGATTGTTTTGATAATTACGGTTTTACAATACAATTTGAGATCTGGTATGGCTAGACCACCATCTTTTACATTTCTTTTTTCATTGATTCCCTTGACATCCTTGAACTTTTCTTCTTCCTGAAGAATTTTATTATTATTTTTTCTAGCTCTATAAAACAATTTTTGAAAGCTTTATTTGCATGACACTCATAAATAGATCAATATAGGTAGAATTGTCAATTAGATTACATTGATCCAGCTTACCCATCAGCAATTAATATTTTTCTATTTGTTTAGATCTGACTTTATTTGGATAGAAAGCATTTTATGCTTCTCTTCATACAGTTCTTGGGTTTGTCTTGGCAGGTAGAATACTAAGTACTTTATATTGTCTATAGTTATTTTAAACGGAATGTCCTTTTCTATGTCTTGCTGCTGGATTTTGTTGCTAGTATGTAGAAATACTGATGATTTATGTGAGTTTATTTTGTATCCTGCAAATTTGCTAAAGGTGTTAATGATTTCAAGTAATTTTTTAGTTCATTCTCTAGAATTTTCTATGTATATTAATCATATCATCTTGAAAGAGTGATAGTTTCCTTTAATTTCTTTTTCTTCTCTTATTGCTATAGCTAACATTTCTAGTATAACATTAAATAATAGAGGTGATAATGGACATCCTTGCTTTACCCCTGATCATATTGGGAAGACTTTTAGATTATCCCCATTACAGATAATGCTTGCTAATGCTTTTAGACAAATACTACTTATCATCTTAAGGTAACGTCCATTTATTCCTATGCTCTCTGACGTTTTTAATAGTAATAGGTGCTATATTTATGTCAAAGGCTTTTTCTGCATTTATTGAGATAATCACATGATTTCTTTTGGTTTTGTTATTTATAGGATCAGTTATGCTTATAGTTTTCCTAACATTAAACCAGCCCTGCATTCCTGGCATTAATCCCACCTGGTCATAATGTATGAACTTTGTGATGTATTGCTGTAATCTCTTTGAATAATTTTTTACATTGAAATTCATTAGGAAAATTGGTCTACAGCTTGCTCTCTCTGTTTTGGCTCTTTCTGGTTTGGGTATCAACACTATATTTGTGTTGTAAAAGAAATGTTGTAGAATTCCTCCTATTTTTCCAAGTAGTTTATATAGCATTGGGATTAATTGTTCTTTAAATGTTTGGTGGAATTTGTTTGTGAAACCATCTGGTCCTAGGGATTTTTTCTTAGAAAGTTCATTGATGGCTTGTTCAATTTCTTTTTCTCAGATTGGGTTATTTAAGAATTTTATTTCTTCTTCTGTAAATCTGGGTAATTCATATTCTTATCGACATTCATCCATTTCATTTAGATTGCCAACTTTTTGGCATATTATTGGGAAAAATAGCTCCTCACATTTGTCTTAATTTCCTCTTCATTTGTGGTGAATTCACCTCTTTGGTTTTTCTTACAAGTAATTTTTTTCTTTCCTTTTTTAAAAAAATCAAATTAAAAACTGGTTTATCTATTTTATTATTTTTTCATAAAACAACTTCAAGCTTTATCTATTAGTTCAATTTTTTTTAACTTTCTTTTTATTAATCTCTCCATTGAATTTCAGGATTTTCAATTTGGTGTTTAATTTCAAATCCTGTGTTTAACTGAGGATTTCTAATTTATTCTTTTCCTAGTCTTTTTAGTTGTGTGCCCAATTCATTTATCTGCTTTTCATCTATTTTATTAATGTAAGCAATTTGAGATAAAAATTTATCCTTAAGTATCATTTTGGGTACATCCCTTAAATTTTTGCATGTTATCTCATTGTTTTCAAATTCTTTAATGAAACTATTAATTATTTCTGTGAATTGTTCTTTGATCTACTTATTTTTTAGGGTTATATTATTTAATTTTCAACTAATTTTTAATCTCTTTCTACCTACTTTATTTAATACAATTTTTATTGCAGTGATCTGAAAAAGATGTTTATTATTTCTGCTTTTCTGCATTTGGTTTTGAGGTTTTTATGTCCTGATATATGTCAATTTTTGTGTAAGTATAGTTACTACTGAGAAAAAAGTTATATTCCTTTCTCTTTACATTTAATTTTCTCCAAACATCTGTCACACCTAAATTGTTCAGAATCTCATTCACCTCTTTAACACTTTTTTGGTTTTGTTTTTCTGGTTTGGGTGCTTTTTTTTTATTTTTGGGTTAGAGTCATCTAGTTCTGAAAGGGGAAATTTGAGGTCCCCATTAATATAGTTTTATTATCTATTTCCTCCTGTAACTCAATTTCAACCTTTCCTTCAAAAATATACTATTTTCTCTTTTTCATTGTTTTTTTTCCTGTCTCATGATTTTCTCTTTTTGTTTTGATTCTTCTTTTACAACATGACTAATGTGGATATATGTTTAATGTGATCATATATGTATAGCCTATATCAAATTGAATGCTGTCTTCAGGACAGTGGGGAATATGTAGAACTCAAAATCTTACAAAGGAGAATGTTGAAAACTATAAATGAATAAAAAAAACAAATGAATGCATAAATGAATGAATAAATAAATAAACTAATTAATTTTTAAAAATTAGGTGCTATATCATTTGGTGCTTATATGTTTAGTATTGATATGACTTTCTTGTCTATGATATCTTTCAGCAAGATATAGTTTCCTTCTTTATCTCTTTTATGCCAATCTATTATTGCTTTTGCTTTGTCTGAGATCATGATTGCTACCACTGGCTTTTTTTTTTATTTTTGCTTCTACTAAAGCATAATAGATTCTGCACTAGCCCCTTACCCTTACCCTGTGTATAGCTTTCTGCTTCAGATATATCTCTTGTAAACAACACATTTCAGGCTTCTGGTTTTTAATCTATTCTAATATCTGCTTCTATTTATGGGCGAATTCATCCTATTCATATTTGTGGTTATGATAACTGTGTATTTCCTTCCATGTTATTTTCTGCTTGGTTAGACCCACCCCTTACACTCCAATCTTTTCTTCCTCACAAGTATTTTACTTCTGATTACTGCCCTCTCCAATATATCCTCCCTTTTTATCAGTGCTCTTCCCTTCCCCTTCTATTATGTACATTCCATGTTATTCTTTATTTGAACTAATTTTGATGAGAGTAAGGTTTAAGCTTTACCCTCCCTTCTCCCCCATCATATCCTCCATTAAAATAGCTTTCATGCCTCTTTTATGTGGAATAATTTATCCCCACATTAATCTCCATTCTCCTTCTTCCAGTGCAATATTCTTTCTAACTACCCCTTTTTGGGGGGGGGGGGGAATTATCATCCCATCATCCCATCAATGTCACCTTATGTCCACACCCTCTGTTTATATATACTCCTTTTATTTGCTCTTACAGTGATAAAGTTGTTAAGAGTTACAAATATCGCCATATAGAAATATAAACAATTTAACCATATTGAATTTCTTATGTTTGCTCTTTTTAGTTTTCTTTTTTCTCTTTATATGTTTCCCTTGAGTCTTGTATTTGAAGGTCATTTTTTTTATTCAGTTCTGGTCTTTTAATTAGAAATGCTTGAAAATCCTCTGTTTTGTTAAATATCCATCCTCCCCCCTACCCCTGAAACATTATATTCAATTCTACTGGGTAGGTGATTCTTGGTTGCAATATGAATCTTTTGCCTTCTAGTATGTAATTTTCCAAGTCCCCTGGTTCTTTAATGAGAAAGCTGTCAATATCTGTGTAATCCTGTCTACAGCTCCACAACATTTGAGTTGTTTCTTTTTGGCTGTTTTCAATATTTTCTTTGTGACCTGTGAGTAATTTGGTTATGATGTTCCTGAGGGTTTTCATTTTGGGAACTCTTTCAGGTGGTGATTGGTGGAGTCTTTATATTTGTATTTTGCCTTCTGTTTGTAATATATTAGGGTAGGTGTTTTTTTTGATAATTTCTTGAAAAATGTTGTCCAGGCCTTTTTTTGTCATGTCTTTCAGGTAGTCCAACAATTCCTATATGATCTCTCCTGGATTTATTTTCTAGGTCAGTTGTTTTTCTAATGAGAAATTTCACATTTTCTTTGGCTTTTCTTTACTTTTTTTTTTGTTTTATTCTATCTTGGTGTGCATAGAGTCATTCGTTTCCACTTGTTCAATTCTAATTTTTAAGAAATGATTTTCTTCAGTAGGGTTTTGGACTTCCTTTTCCATTTGGCCCATTCTGTTTCTTAGGAGTTATTTTCTTCATTCAATTTTCGTATATTGTTTCCTTTGCTATTGACTTTTCAAGATTCTCTTGTATTACTCTCATTTATTTTCCCAAATTTTCTTCTGCTTCTCTAATTTGTTCTTTTTCAATCGTTTTTAGGTTCTAATAGGAATTCTTTTTGGGTCTGAGACCAAATTACATTTTTCTTTCAGGTTTCACATGTAGACATTTTTGATACTATTGTCCTCTTCTAAGTTTATGCCTTGCTCCTCCCTATCATCATAGGAATTTTCTATCATCAAGCTTGTTTGTTTGTTTCCTTATTTTTTTGTGCCTTTTTCTATGACTTGATGTTTTTATGTGAGAGTTGGGCTTTGGTTCTGCACTGTCCCAAGCTTTCTGTACTGGTGCTCTGGGGCTTACTGCTGGCTTTTACTGAGCTTTAGAGTTTAGCTGCTTGCTTTCTCTGGAGGATAGGTTTCCCTTCTGGCTTATTCTGGTGGGTGGGGCTTCCCTGTTAGCCTTCCCTGGGTATGGGGTTTAGCTGCTGAACTACTCCAGATGTGGGGCTTTGCTGTTGTGTTGTTATGATAACAAAGTCTTTCTGGTGACTGGCCCTGGAGGAGGGATTTAATTGCTGGTCAGCCCCAGGGGTGGGGCCATGCTGCTGGGTTGCTATGGAAACAGGGTCTCTCTGGTGGTAGGTCATGGGGCAGGGTCTCACTATTGGCCACTCCTGAGGTGGAGCATCACTGCTGGTCAGCAATGAGGTTAAAACCTTGCTGGTTGCTTATGCTGGGGGTGGTGTTGCTGGGGAGAGGCCTTGCTGTGCACAGACTACTCGGTTGCCTAGGGGGTTGCTAGCTTACAGGAGGATGGGGCCTCACTGGTGGATTGCCCCAGGCTTGGAGCCTTGCTGCAGGTCCCCTGTTGTGAGGCTGGCTGCTGCTGCTGCTACTCTTGGACCTTGCTTTCCTCCCATTCTAATAAGACAGATCTTCCCTGCTGGGCTAAAAAGCTGCTTCCCTGCTTCTAGATCAACTCTCAGGCAGTTTTTTTAGTTCTTTGGAGAAGAATTTGGGAGGACTTCAAAGTGTTCCTTCCTTACTCTGTCATCTTGGAGGCAGCTAAGATTTTAACACATTCCAGAAAAATTGTAAATGAGGTTCAGATTTTTTTAATGATTTCGCCTTATGTTTCTCAGCACTGGGATTTCCTTATTTTGTTGTTAGTGGAATGCAAGGAACAGATTATGTTATGGAGTAATAATTCCATATCCTGCTTGTACTCATAGTTATCACATAAATTATTAATTAAATGTAGAAGAAAAGGAGCAAACAAATTTAGAGTGTGGATGTGTTATTTGCCTTTGCCTCTGATAGACTTTCACTTTTATTCATAAGCAAGGAGCTACATGACCTCTGAGATCTCTTGCAGTTCTAAATCTATGAAGCTACTAGGGGAATCTTCCTTGTATGGTAGAGTATAAGAACTTTACCAAAATGAACTCCTACTGTACCCACCTTTTCTTCAAGGATCAATCACAACCAGTCAATAAGAATTTATTAGAAATCACTTCTGTGCCAAGCACTATGTTAGATGCTCAAATTTTTCAAGTAATCTCATGAAAACTCCTCAAGGAAGATTAGAAAACTGGGAACATTATGGGACAGCAAGAAAGAGCATAGACTTTGGAATCAGAAGACTCCCAAATTCAAATACAGATGATAATAAATATGATGCTTGTATGCAACAGGTCAATTCACCTCTTGAATCCTCAGAGATAGATAGATAGATAGATAGATAGATAGATAGATAGATAGATAGATAGATAGACAGATAGATAGATAGACAGACAGACAGACAGACACAGACAGACAGACAGACAGACAGACAGATAGATAGATAGATAGATAGATAGATAGATAGATAGAATTACTGAAGATGACTTTAATTTTACGTGTGCTCTTTTTTCTAGATCTGAGTTTGTTTTACTTAAGTTTTTACATTTTAGCATCTTTAAGTGAGAGAAAGGGAGGTTAGAAATTTATCTCATTCATCCCTGGGAAGGATAGGAATTGGGTAACTGGAATTTTATTGGAGAGATATATTTATAAATTGGCAAAGAAAGTCTTAAAGGATGCTTTTCAATTCCATAGCGGAGTAAACAAAAAAGAGGAATGTGCATGAAACCACAAATCTTTTATGTACAACTTGCTATTCCTTCTGAATATATAAGAAAGTTATCATGTCAATTGCTTTTTTCCCCTTTTATCCCTTCCTCCCCAGTGTAAGGCTACCATTAGACACAAATGTGTGCATACATACATACATACACACACATATGTATAAAACCATTATATACATAATTCTATCTATTAGTTCTTTCTCTGGATGCAGAGAGTATCTTTCTTCATATGCCCTTTGAAGTTAATTTGGGTATTTATAATAGTCAAAATTACTCATTCACTCAAAATTGTTCTTAGAAAAATATTGCTGTTATTATATATAGCATTCTCTTGGTTGTATTCATTTGGCTCTTCATTATTTCTTCTAAATCTGTCCATGTTTTTCTAAGATCATCAAGCTCATAATTTCTCATAGCACAGTAGTATTCCATCAGAATCATATTCTACAATTTTTACTACCTGATTGTGGTAGTGCAGATTTGTTATCCCACCCACTAGGGAGGCTGATTCTGGTGGGACCTCTTGAGTTTGAGGGTTTTGAGTGACAACAGACTAATTGTGTATGCATACTAAGTCCAGCATCAATATGGTGAGTCCTGGTGGAAGTGGGGGAAGCAAATTGTGTAAATAAGTTGCTTAAGGAGGGGTTAACCAGCCTAAGTTAGAAATGGAACAGGTTGAAACCCCTGTGACATTCAGTGATGGGGTCAGGCAGTATAGAACATACTTCTTGCCTCTGCAAGATAGGAATACCTAATCCTTAGGGGAAAAGAAAAATGCTTTCAATAGAATAAATGTCTAATTTCAGAGTACATGTTCTATGATACTAAAAGTAGAAGAAAGATTCATGAGAAATGATGAAGAGGGGTGGAGCCAACATGGTGGAGTAAAACCATGCACTTACTAGAGCTCTCACGCCAATCCCAAACAAATGCCTGTAAAAAATGACTCTAAACAAATTCTGGAGCTGAAGAACCCACAGAATGAAGGAGTTAAGCAAATCTATAGCCCAACACAGCCTGGAAGGTCACTAGGAAATATCTATGGCACTGTGCTAGGGGCAGCACACAGTCCAGTATGGGCCATGCCAGCACAGACAGGACCTGAGCAGGCCTCAGGGGACTGGATCTCTGGCACTTGTGGTGGTTTCCAGACTTTATAACCCCAAAACACTGAGGACAAATTGGAAGGTCAGTGGAAAAAAACCTGTCTGACCTGTGTGAGAGAGTAGAGTAGTCTGACCCCAGCCCCAGGGTAGTGGAGGGGGTAAAGGGGCCTATGGCTGCCACAGTAGCAGCCAGGGCAGAGGTAGAGGATGTTTCTGGAACTCTAGGCTCACAGATTGTGGGGGGATAGAGCAGCTGACAGTACACCCCCACCCCACTGGAAGCAAAGAACTACCTCGACAAAGAGATCAAAACTCAATTCAATGACCAGGGAAATGAGCAAAAAACAAAAAAAGAATCAGAAAACAGAATCTTACTTTGGTGACAAGTAAGACCAAAACATACAAAGAGAAGAAAACAAAGTCAAAACTCCTACATCCAAAGCCTCCAAGAAAAATGTGAATTTGTCTCAGGTCATGGAAGAGCTCAAAAAGGATTTTGAAAATCAAGTAAAAGAAGTAGAGCAAAAATTTGGAAAAGAAATGAGTGATGCAAGAAAATTAGGAAAAAGAAGTCAACTGTTTGCTAAAGGGGAATTAAAGAATACTGAAGAAAATGACACTTTAAAAAATAGACTAACCCAAATGGTAAAGGAGATAAAAAAGTCAATGAGGAGAAGAATGCCTTAAAAAGCAGAATTGGCCAGATGGAAAAGGAGGTCCAAGAGCTCAGTGAAGAAAGTAATTCCTTAAAGATTAGAATGGAGCATATAGAAGCTAATGATTTTATGAAAAATCATCAAACAAAACCAAATGAACGAAAAACTAGCAAATGATGTAAAAAATCTCATTGGAAAAACAACAGATCTGGATAATAGATCCAAGAGAGACAATTTAAAAATTATGGGACTACCTGAAAGCCATGATCCAAAAAATAGTGTAGATATCATCTTTCAAGAAATTATCAAGGAAAACTGCCCTGATTTTCTAGAACCAGAGGGTAAAATAGATGTTGAAAGAATCCACCAATTACCCCCTAAAAGAGTTCCCAAAAGGAAAACTCCTAGAAATATTGTAGCCAAATTCCAGAGCTCCTAAGTCAAGGAGAAAATACTGCAAGCAGCCAGAAACAATTCAAGTATTGTGGAAACACAATCAGGATAACAAAAGATCTAGCAGCCTCTACACTAAGGGGTCAGAGGACTTGGAATATGATATTCCAGAAGTCAAAGGAGCTAGGATTAAAACCAAGAATCATCTATGTAGCAAAACTGAGTACAGTACTTCTATGGGGAAAATGGTCATTCAATGAAATAGAGGACTTCAAACATTCTTGATGGAAAGACCAGAGCTGAGTAGAAAATTTGGCTTTCAAACACAAGAATCAAGAGAAGCATGAAAAGGAAAACAGGAAAGAAAAATCATAAGGGACTTACTAAAGTTGAGCTGTTTACATTCCTACATGGAAAGATCATATTTGTAACTCTTGAAATTTTTCTTGGTATTAGGGTAGTTGGAGGTCTTATATACATATAGACAGAGAGCATAGGATGAGTTGAATATGAAGAGATGATACCTAAAAAAAGTTAAGGGGTAAGAGAGGAATATATTGGGAGAAGGAGAAAGGGAGAAATAGAATGGGGTAAATTATCTCTCACATAAAAGAGGCAATAAAAGCTTTTCCAATGGAGGGGAAGAGGGAGGAGGTGATAGAGAAAGAGTGAACCTTACTCTCATCAGATCTGGCTTATGGAGGGAATAATACGCACACTCAATTTGGTATGACAACCTATTTTACACTACAGAAAAATGAGGGGAAGGGGATAAGTGTGGAGAGAGGGATGATAGAGGAGAGTGCAAATGGGAGGAGGGGTAATTAGAAATAAATACTTTTGAGGAGGGACAGGGTCAAAAGAGGGAATAGAATAAATGGGTAGCAGGATAGGATGGAGGGAAATATAGTTAGTCTTTCATATCATGACTGTTATGGAAGTATTTTGCATGACTACACATGTATAACCTATATTGAATTGCATGTCTTCTCAGTGGAGATGGGTGGAGAGAGAGGAAGGGAGAGAAGCTGGAACTCAAAGTTTTAAAGATGAATGTTAAAAATTGTTTTTACATGTAATTGGGAAATAAGACATACCAGCAATGGGGATGTAGAAATCTATCTTGCCCTACAATAAAATAGAAGGGAAGGAGATGAGAGAAGGGAGAGGTGTGATAAAGGAGAGGGCAGATTGGGGGAAGGGGTAATCAGAATGCATGTTGTCTTAGGGTGGGCAGAGGGGAGATATGGAGAGAGTGAATACTGGAAACTAAAAATAAATACATCAATTTTTTAAAAAAGACATATTTCCTGGAAAGAAAAAGAAATGATGAAGAAATCTCTCTGTTGTAGACATTGTTCCTTATTCAGGGAAAGAATTAGCAACTAGATATAAATTTGATACCTCTCCCTAACCACACCTCAGAACAAGATACAGATGTGAATTCAGTTTTCAAAAAAGGATTTTCTTTGTTCTTGTGTTAGTGCTGATGACTGAACTTGAACTAAGATTAGTATAGTTATTATAGAATTCATTAATTCATGTTCTGAAACAATGCCTTAATGTAAGTAACAATACCATTCTTTACTGATAAATGTCATTCTGGAAAATTATTGAGGCTGAGCTCCCATTAAGAAATGTTGGAAATTTTGACATATTTGATATTAGATTACAAGTTTCTTGAGGACCAGGATTATATTTTACCTTTTTTGTATCCCCATAGTGCCTGACAATAGAAATTTATCTTATTCAACCTTGGGAAAGATGGGCAAATATGAAATATTTTTGGACAGATGCATTTTATAACTTAGGATAAAAAGCCTTAAAAGGCATACTTTTAATAGCTGATTGTGATGGTTCAGTCTTATAATTGCAACTACAGTGGAAGAGTAGGCACCTAATAATACTTATTGACTAAGCAATTTGTAAAACTTAAGCATATTCTCTCATATTGAGGAGTTGAATAAAACCTGAGACGAGTTTAGAGAAGCAAGTTATTAGAAGCACGGTCATTAATAGCCAGAAAGGATCATTAGAAAGCATCTATTCCAAACTCCCCATTTTACAGATGAGAAAACTAAAGGTCCAAATAGTAAAATAATGTTCCTATGTTCAAACAGTCAGCGGCAGGCATCATGATACATCTTTAGATTTAGAGGCAAAGGAATTGAGTTCAAATCCCAAATCTGTAACTTTGAACAAGTGAACTCTACCTATTTGGACCCTAACTTCTTTATCTATAAAATGAGAGCTTTGGACTGGATAGATGGTCTCTTATAGCTTTAAATACTATGGAAGCAAGGAGACCAGTGTTCAAATCCCTACCGTGATATTCCTAAAATCATAGAATAAGAGCCATAATAGATATTAGAGATCTCTTACTCTAGCCCTCTCATTTCATGTATGGAGAAAATGTTGTGTGGAGATGCAGGGATTTGCCCAAAGTCGTACAAATAACCAATTTTCTTTAAGTTCCTTTAACTCTAGAATTTTCTAGTACAGTGTGCTTCCTTCTCCCCTTAGCCTTAGAGTTGACAAAAATAGTATTATCTCCAACCTAATTAATATGCAAGGCAGGTAGCTGGTGCAGTAGATAGTTTTGGGCCTGGAGTCTGGAAGATTCATCTTCCTGAGTTCAAATCTGGCCTCAGACACTTATAAGCTATGTGACTCTGAACAAATCCCTTAAGCCCCTTTATTTCAGTTTTCTCATCTGTAAAATGAGTTGGAAAAGAAAATGGCAAATCACTCTGGCATCTTTGCCAAGAAAATCCCAAAAGGGGTCAAAAAGAGTTGGACATGACTCAAACATTAACATGAAAAGAATAGTTTCCCAGGTAAGGAGAATTTCCCCCAAGTTTATGCCATGGTGTAGGTAATGACTCCTTCTCTGTAAAATTTTTAACTATTATTTTCATTGATTCTCATTTTTTCCAGTCACCTTGATTGTGCTACAGCCCAGTGAATCAGCCAGAAGGTACTACAAGCATCTTTTCCTATCCCCTCTAGATGCAGAGCCACTCTCTTTGATACTCACCTCTACCGTTTTCTTAGACTCTTATCAGTTGTAAAATTCAAACCTTGAATTGTGAAAATGCAGTGTAGTACATTCAATTTTCTAGAAGGGGAAGAAATCCCTCTCTGTTTCTTCTGTCTCAGTTCATTCAATTTGCTACCTTGAGAGGGAGATGGGGAGAGAGGGGGTTGGGGATAGAAGACAAAGACAGAGAGAGAGAGAGAGAAAGAGAGAGAGAGAGAGAGAGAGAGAGAGAGAGAGAGAGAGAGAGAGAGAGAGAGAGAGAGAGAGAGAGAGAATTGTTCTTCTGCTATTTTTTTCTTTCTCCTTTTTTTTTTTTAAGCTTGCAGTATCTGATTATCTATGGATTACCTTATTACATATATTCCCCAAACCTGCCTGAAATTGTTTTCTTTTTAGGATAAAAATAGCATCCCTAATCAAATACCATGACTGCTACTTTTTATAAGTACATTATTGAGGTCTGACTCTTGGGCATGGGTGGGCTAGGCCTTTTACAGATGGTCAGTATTGGAGTGTCATGAATGACCATTTTATAGATGGATAATGTACTAGATCCATAATTCTTTATTGCTGATGGTTATTGCATTAGATGATGACCCTTAGATATTAAGAGTCAGTTTTTAATATCACAGCCATTTAGAGGGGTTAATGGACTAGACTTTGAAGCTTTTGACCTTTTAATGTGGTGGGTTAGGAGGTCACATTTGCGCACTGAAGTGCCAGAAAATATCTATTTATTTATCTTGCTACATATATTCTAGTTGTATTCTATGTGAAGCAGTGAATCTTATTGATCAAATAAGCCAAGAGCTACAGTGTGACACTGAGACATCAAATTCCACAGTCATGAGATCCTTTTTAAATAGAAATTTCTGATTTGAATCCAATTTTTTTCCTTTAAAAATATGAGTTCTAATGTGAATAGATGTAACTTAAATCAGTCTGAAAATGTTTAGGTATTCTAGCTGCTCAAAAAATGATTATATACTTGTGTGTATGTTTAGACATAGTACATGTATACTGTAGTATGTATATGCACACACATTCAAGTACATGCATACAAATGATCCAAATAAAGATAGTTGAACTTCATGGCACAGATACACATACATATAGATATATGTATATCTAGTCAATCAATTCTTTGTATGTATACACCCAAGTGTGTATGTACACATCATATATACACACATATATACACATACAACCTTCACTAGGTTGGAGAATTTGTATGTGTGTACACATGTATATATATTTGTATATTATATCTCTATGTTTATATTATCAGTTTTTGTATATATGCATATATGTGTGTGTGTGTACATACACACATGGACATCAGAGAATTTTCTTGACTAGGCTGGAACATCTGTAGAGCAAGCTAGCATAGTGATAGGGCTCTGCTAATTAAAATGCAAAACCCTACTTATCTGATATCATCTTATGGGCAGTCATTTGAGTGCGTCTTGGACCACAAGTCATGCACTTGGGCTACAAATATGCCATTCTGGATGTCTTGGACAAAAGAGCCCTGAGGTCTAGCAGCATTTACAGTTTGTATGCCGTAAGCCTCCCTTATAAATGGCTACTGTGCTGGATCTGTGATCTCACTGATGTTAGTACTTGTCCCAAAGACCCCAATCTCAATCCATTTGTATCTGTTCATTCTGTGCAACTCATTTTTTTTTTGAGGGGGTGCTATTGCAATGCTTCAAGTATCCTTTACTTAATGTTCAGTATTCTTTCTACTCTGTCATGTTTCTTCTATAAAATAATGTGGGCAAGTTAGGTGGTTTTTAAGACCAGAGGAGCACAGTTTTAGGACTAGAAAGGATCTTAGAAATCATCTTGCCTACCCTTATTGCATAAGGAAAATGATGCTTAGGCTGGTTAAATGAATTACCAGCGTCTTTTAGATTGATTTCTTTTTTAATCATAGCAGAACCAGTATTCAAAATGAAGCATTCTTTCAAATTCCAAGCTTCTATTAAGTAAAGACAGTCTTGGCAAGGAGCCTCAAAACTTACAACGGAGAGCTGTCTTTTAATCCAGGGCAACAAAGAAAACCGAAGTTCTTGATGCTATTTAAAAATTATTAAATTTAAATTAAAAATGAAAAGTTTTTAAGCTCAGCATTCACACACACACACTCATACAGCACATATGTGTACATACATACACTGTCCAAAGATATGATAGCTTTCAAAAGAAGAAATTCAACCTATCAACTACCACCATATTTTAAAATAATGTTGCAAATCACTAATAATAACAGAAAAGCAAATAAGAACAACTCTGATGTACCATGCCATACCCATCAAATTGGCAAAGGAGATAAAAGATGAAAATAGTTAATGCCAGAGTGTAGAAAATTAGTTACCCTCATCTTGTTTTTTCTTCATTTCAGAGAAGACCAATGACATCTTGGGATGAAACCTTGACTTATACATGAAGAGGTATGGATTTCTCCAGAAACTCTGGAAAAAGATTGGATATAGACTAAAAGAATTACTAAACTGAACATGTCCTTTGACCTATTGAGTCCCCTAACAGGTACTATTTCAAGGAGGTAGGTCAGTGACTAAAAAAAGGTCCATGACGTACCAAGATATTAACAGCAGTGTTATTTAGAGAAAGAAGAGATAATAGCAAATTATGTGATCAATGGTTAAAAAATAGCTGAACAAATTTTGGAGTGTATATCTATCTATCTATCTATCTATCTATCATCTATCTATCTATCTATCTATCTATCTATCTATCTATCTATCTATCTATCTATCTATCTATCTATATTTAAAAATTAAACCTGTTTTTCCCAGAGCCTTCTAAAGTATTTCATTCAACAGGGCAGGTCAGGACTGTTGATTGTTTGTTAAGTCATTTCAGACTCTCTGTGACCCCATTTGGGATTTTCTTGGCAAAAATACTGGAGTGGTTTGCCATTTTCTTCTCCAGTTAAGGAACTAAGACAAACAGGGCTAAGCAATTTGCCTCACTAGTCATGCAGCTAGTAAGTATCTGAGGTCAAATTTGAACTCAGGTCCTCCTCATTCCAGGCCTAGCACACTATCCACAAGATTACCTCGTTCTAGGCTTGCAAATCAGGAACTTTTATGCAATTTACAGTCATGAAGAACTACTTGGGGCAGTTTAAGAATAAATGATTTGCCTGGGATCATATACCTAGTATGTTATTAGAGGTGATACTAGAACCCAGTTCTTAATGACTCTTTTTTCTTTTATTATGAACATAGGAAATATCAACATTCCAATATGGAAGGAAGAGAAAAAAATGATACGTGAAACTGACTTTTATCACATGCCTTTTAAAGTTATATATTCAATCTAATATTATAGTACAAAACCTGCCCTGCTTATCTGCATCCCCTTCCAAACTTCTAGCTGCTAATTTGTGGTTGGTTTTGTTTTCTTTTTTCTTTTCTTTTTTGGTTTTTCATTGACAATTATTTCTTTTTCTTTTTTCTCAAAATAATTTCATCACTATTACTTCCCATCTTTTCTCTACTCTACATAATAGCCCGCCCCCCTCCTTTTACAAAATAAGTGTAGTCAGAGAAAACAAATTCACACATTGGCCATTTATGGAAATCATATATATATACATACACACACACACACACACACACACACACACACATATATATATCTGGTTCTGTCCATCTAGTTTATCATCTGTGTTAGGAACTGGGCAAATGATTCATTATCAGTCTTCTAGAGTCATTATTGGTTATCACGTTGAGCAGAGTTCTGGAATTTTTCAAAGCTGTTTCCCCTTAATAATAATGATAGTCAACATTTATATAACATTTACTGTGTGGCTGGCCCTGAGGCTACACTTTACAATTATTATCTCATTTGGTCCTCACAACAACCCTGAGCAGTGTTACTATTAGACCTTCATTTTACAGATAAGAAAACTGCAAACTGAGGTTAAGTCATTTGAGAAGGGTTATATAACTAGAAAGTGTCTGAATCCAGATCTGAATTCAGATCTTCCTGACTCCAGGACTGGTGCTATATCTACTATGTAACCTAGGTACTCCCTTTTTTATTATAGCCATTGTAATGTAAAAATTGTTCTCTGGGTTCTGATCACTTCACTATGCATCAGCTCATATAAGTCTTCCCAGGTTTGTTTGAATGTGTTATTTTTGTCTTTTCTTATGACATAATAATATTCCATTACCTTCCTACGTCATGATTTGCTTAGCCATTCCTCTATTAATAGGGAAGGTGGCTGTTTTAATGGGAAGTGACTGAGATATTTAAAAATGTATTAATTTAACACATATATAACCATCTCTTCTTTTTTTTCCAATAGTGGCTATAGGAAGAGACAATAAAAGACACTAACACTTGAAGCTTTGCAAAATACTTTATGCAAGTTATTTCATTTATTGGAAGTTAAAGTTTTTTTAGCAATAAAAAGATGGGAACTTTGGGAAATAGAGATTGGTAGCGGTCAGATTGGGGCCCAAAATTCAAGGGACACCAGGAAACGAGGTTCCAATATGGATCATATTCCCTTTTCCCCAGTCCTCCAGAGCCAAAACTATCATAAGTGAATGCATGGCTGAAAATGCTATTTACAACAATAGAAAACACACTCCACAGACTGCCTTAGGAAACCCACTTTTTTACATATTCGTTTCTGGTATCATTTGAAAAAAAAAAAAATCCCCTTCTCCATTTCCTGAAGAAGCTTATCCCTCTTTCCCCTTTTTCTGTTTGTTCTTTGAGCATCCCTCACCCACCCTTTCTTTTCTAAGGAAGTGGGTGAGAGTATTACCACCTTCTCTCTCTGGCTAGGGTTATGAGGCTGGCTGATTCCAATGCAATTAGGGAAGGCTTTTATAGGTTGTCTTTATGCGGCACAGCTGAGAGTGCTAACCAAGCAATAAAATTAGCAGCTCCAAAACAATGAGCTCCAAAACATCAGGTCAAATAAATAAGGCTTTGGCCTGGAATTTCAAAACCTAAGCAGGGACAGAGTTGTAAACTGCCAGAGGCAAGAGGGTGATAGAGACACTCCTTCTGCCTCCCTCAAACCCCAGGCTGTTATCTGGCAATTTGGGGAAAATTGGTTCACATACCCAATCTGATTTTTTTTAAATCCATAATTAGTGGGTTGGATTGCCAGCCAATCTGTATTGTGTTGTGTGGTACCTGGGGCAAAGGGTTCTTTTTACTCTGGCTCATCTGTAACTGATTAGCTTATTTTGGATTCAACTGGACTCTGATTACAGGAGGGAAAAAAAATGGGAAAACCTGCTCAGCTACCGAGATGAAGTCCTTGTTCTATGAGATTTTATTTACTCTTGTTTGGGGAGGTAAAACCTTGCCCTAAAGCCCCTTTTCAAAATCATGGAAAAGCAGTTTTCTTGGCGACCAACACAAAGGCTTGTAAAATTTCAGGTAGTAAAATCCCAGGTGAGTGTTTTATAATTAAAATGTAACCTGACTGTAGCAAATAGCTGCTGTGTGTGTGTGTGTGTGTGTGTGTGTGTATTTGGGGGTGGGCTATTTGGACTGGTTGCATATGAATGCTTGTCACTGATTCTATGGGTGCCAGCTTTAACAATTACCTCTGCTATATATAACTTGCAGTGATGGAGAAACATTTCACATGGCCAGCGAACAAGGTGAAGTTTTTTATTTTGAGGTTTGGATTTCGAATTGCATTTAGAACAACTTTCTCCCACCCAAGCCAGGATGTTGTCATTAATTAAAATAAGCTAAGAAAATAAAATTCACTTCATATTCCAAGTATTCAATTTTTTCTGAACCCCATTTAAAAGTCAGCCCTGAAAGATAACAGGACATGGTTGCCTGGCACCATATAGTCTCTCCTCTTTCTTCTGTCCTTTGCTCACTGCTTACCCTTTTGTTTGTACAATATTCTTTTATTCTGAGCAATATAACATTTTAGTTCTTGTAATAAATGCCTTCATGTGAAGCAGTTCAGCTAAGAGAATGTTATTAGACTGTGCTCTCAGGCAGTGCACCTTCACACGATCAATACAAATCCGGGGCTCTGTTCATTCCCTCTTTGCTTAAATTCCCTGCAAATGTGCAAGAGAAGCTGCAGAAGGTGTCATCAATCACAGGCCACTGTGACATATGCTGAAACCTGACCAATGCTGAGATGTTTTAATAAGGCATCCATTAAAACCCTCAAATAAATTGCAATTTGAAAACAGAACATAATACCAGCCAAGTTTTCCTCATCCATCTTGTGGCATGTCATGTAATGTAATTGCGTTGTTAATTTATCCAAGAACTTTCTCAGTACACTGTTTCATCGGCACTACTTAATTTCCCTGTAGACTATTTGTGTGTGTGAGTATGTGTGTGTGTGTGTGTGTGTGTGTGTGTGTGTAAGAGAGAGAGAGAAAGAGAGAGAGAGAGACAGAAAGAGAATTAAAGTAAGAGAAAATGAGAGAGAATTAAAAAGAAAATGAGGCAGAGAGAGAGAGAGAGACAGAGAGACAAAGAGACAGAGACTGTCCATACGTGTTTGTGTGCCTGCTTTTTAGCTTTGGGGATAGACTAATGTTTCTGCTTAGCATGGCATTAGCTAGAGAGCTAATCAAAGATTTGAAATCTTTGACATTTTGTCAATGGCCCCTCAGCATCCTTGTGCTGCCTCACCAGCTCTGGCCTACAGCAGGACCCTCTTCTCCCTGTTCAACTTGCCATTGGTCTATACCCCTCAAGAGTGGGATCACTCAGAGTGCCTGTGGATCCCATCAATAAATATTGACAAGAGGGTTTAGGGGCCACTTAAGAAGGGAGCACAATGGTACTCAAAACAGGACAACTCAGATTTTTGGTTCCTTAGCTCTTAGGTTGTATGTGGAGGGTTTTGACAAGGGTAAGGAAAGTGAGAAGCTATAAATCAATAGGAAAAAATGAAAAAGTGTTTCTGTGGAATAATGTCAAAGTGATTACATTTATTATTTTTTTTAAAAAAAGAGCTCGGAGGAGAGATACAGGCAGGGGCTCATATAGATTTCTTTGTCTTCAACGCATAAATCTAAAAATAAGTAATGCAATTCTTCATGTACAGCTACATCAGCAGATTCTTCACTTTTATTTATTCTTCTGGGTTTTTCTTAATCAATCTGTTATCTCTTTTAGCTTTGAAAGAAACTACTGAAAGGTAGAAGGTAAATTTGCCCCCTACATTACACTTATTCCTAGGTTGTTGTGGAAACCATGATGCCAATCAAATATTGGTTTAAACCCATCAAAAGTCTTCACATCGACTGTTCATTAGTAATAACTTGTTGGATTAATAAGGGAGGGAGAAGACACTGTATTCAAAGGAAGAAAAAGAATTTATCTCAAATCTAATGATAATAAAAAGAGAAGCAAGAAGAATAATCAATACCTAAATAGTTATTCAAGACCCAGAAAATAGGACAATTAAATGTAAAGTATACTGGTCAATAAGCCAGAACTCCTATTTTCTTGATAACAGGTCCTGATGCCCATGACTTGCATGTAAGATAGCATTAAGAGCATAGTGACATTTTCCAGTTGGCAGCCTGCATTCTGCTCCATTGTTGTAACTTATCACAATTTAAAGAGGTGCACAAAAGATTCTATAGAAAACTGACTTTTACTTCTTGCTTTCAGTTGGTCTTTGCAATTTGAGTTAGGTACAGAAATCTAGTTAAACAGGAAGAAAGTCAGGGGTGTGGGTAACTCTTCTAAAAATGGTCTAGTAGTCCTCTGACAGAACTATCTGATAAATGTTATAAAAAAATGGTATTTAGGTTATTATTATTTATAATAGGCAATCTGAGTTCATAGAGTCATTGGATTTAAACTGGGAAAGTTTATTTGTGCCTTAGGCATAATTACATAACTAACACCATGGTACCAGGCCTTCCAACTCCAAAACCCTTTGTCTTTCCACTATATCCTGACTTAAAGACTCTTACATAATAGAGAGGTATGAACTAACCCAAGGAAGCACAGATACATTTTGAAGTCTTCTCAGGGACAACATTATCCCTACAACATTTCCAAATGGACTTTTGAAATGTTAACCAAACTTAAGTCCAGCTTCTGAAGAAACATCAGTTGATTTATGGTACCTTGGAGAAACTCTCTCTTAATTCTCATGGTGGCTGAAATTTCTTTGGAATTGGGAAGCTTATACTCGAAGAAATACGCAAGGGATCTGGATGAATACAAACTGGAACACACAAAAACACTGTCCCTCCGGCAACATGTGAACCAGAATTGCCAGGTTTCACATGACTCTAATGTTAGCTCAAGCTTCTCTGGCAGTCCCTATTGCATGCTCCATTTCCCATATATCCTTTTCTATTTTGGCATTTTTACATTAGCCTGGTTTCTTTTTCATTTCCATGCCCACAACCAAAGTCATTTTTTAAATGACATAATTATTATTTGATGAGTATTTTTTTATCATTATGCTCCAGTATGTGATCAACTGTTTCTCTTATTGATGTTTTAGCTCCTGCCCTTGGAATGTATGTAAGGAATGAACCATTAAATTCACAGAGGACATGGACTTTTAATTCCTCTTGTGTATTACAAGGGCAAGAATGAAATGTCAGCTCCCAAAGTGATTACTATACATAGCACATGATGGCAAGAAGAAAATAATTGTGTACTAGCAAGGCTGTGGGAACTGTATATATTGGGGAATTAAAATTGTCAGGATCATAGATTTAAAGTGGAAGAGGCCTTAGGAGTCCAAACCATACCATCATCTTAGACCAAGAATCTGAGACTTAGGAAATAAAGGGATGAGACAGGGATTGAAACCAGGTCCTCTAATTCCAAATGTACCTATCTTTTCTTGCATCCATCCATCCCTTTGCATCCCAATAAACAGACCATGGTCAGGCACAAAGAATGTGCTTAAGTGGCTGGTACTGACTTGCAGCCTATGTGAATTAGGGACTGCTGTTTGCTTGCTTCTTTGGGCTGTCTTCTGTAGCTTAAATGCATTATTTATTTATTTTAAAAATTATGGTTTAACTCTGTGATTCAATAAGAGACTAGCCCGAGATAACCTTAGAGTATCTATTTTTAAAGAATTTGATTTACTTTTTGACTTCCTTTTCATCCTAACTCTTTTGAGCTGTTTTATAATTCTTGCATCACTTGCTGCCTTCAGCAATGTATTCCACAATTCAGCTCCCCTTGATGTAATCAAATTCTGCTTAAACTGCTTATAGACAAGCTCCCTCCTTAACTTCAATCTATGACCTCTTGTTTCTAAGTCCCTTACTGTACTGGGCATACCGTGTAGAACCTTGTGTGACTTCTAGAATATCTGTGTCTGAATTCAATTTTGAGGTTCAAGCCTTTGGGTAAGAATTCCTGCAAATTTACATGGGAGTACAAACAGAGATCCAGAAAATCCCCTAGCAAGAACATTTGAGTTTCAGGTACCTAGTAAGATAAAGTCACATGCTATATTATGTACAACTTAATAAAAGAACTGGACCCTAACCACATTCCTCCTACCTTGAAAATAATTTCGCAAAAGTGTAAGCCTTATCATTTGGATGTTTTTTTGTATGTGTCAGTTTTCCAAATTCCCTGATATAAAATTCCTCATAGACCCAGAAGATTTGGGTTTCTTAGACAAATAATCATTTCCTGCTTTCCATATCTCTATCCCTCCCTCCAATGCTCTAAAAACAATTCATGTTCTTTTTCTAATTTTCTTTTACTTTCTCTCTCTCTTTTTCTCTCTCTCTCTCTCTCTCTCTCTCTCTCTCTCTCTCTCTCTCTCTCTCTCTCTCTCTCTCACACACACACACACACACACACACACACACACACACGCACACACAGTGCCCATAAACCAGCTCAACCCCATGCAATGATATTTTCAAGAAAACCTCTGGAGAAAACCATTTAAATTTCATGGCATAAATCTAAGCTCTTGGCCAACCTTCAGTTAGCAAGTCACTAGCACAAGTCTCATGCTAATTCTCCACCAAACCTCCAGTTTTATGAAAGCTACATTTTATCTGTTTGGTTATCTGCAGTCACAGGAGAGTTGAAAAGGGGATATTAGCACCATTCACATTTTATAGAGGGAGTCATGGTACTTCGTTGACCCCACCCCCCTTTTCGGTTCTGTTTGAATTTCCTATACAAAGAAAATGAAAATGTTTCATATTTAATACAGCAGCCCATAATGAGAGGCTTAGTTATTACATGGACAGTTGCAATTTTCTACTTTTGTTTCTGTTATTACTGTGGTCACTGAAATTCTGAGCATGATGTTTATGATTTGTTTATTGTTGGCTCTGTGGATGGCAATAGGGAAGAGAGCTTTCTGGAATGCAACTGGCCAACAGAAAACCTGTAGAATTTGATTGTTGTGAATTATGCTCACAAAATTAGCCCTACTTTTTTTTCACGGAGGTCTTAATGTCTTTTTCCCATTTTATGATTGATGGATAACAAGGTCAGGGGCATATATGCATGCATGTGTGCATGCACACACACATATACACACATACAGGGGTCACTTGGCTTACATCGCACAGAAAATAGACCATCAGTGTAGGAAGCCAAGACTGTAAGCCTTCTATCACCTTGTATTCCTATGTGCTCATGAGGCACGAGTTCTGGATTTGGATTTGTTCAATGACCATCTCTATTACTACTCATGCAACATTAGGCAATCCACTTAACCTCTCAACTAGATTGCCTCATCTTTTATATGAAGCAGCTGAGCCTGATAATCTGTAACGTCTAAGGCTTCTAAATCTTCCATGAGATAGTGGAAAAGAACACAGTCTCTGGACATGGAGGAACAGGGTTCCAATCTTATCTTTGTTGTTTCTTAACTTATACTTTATTGCTTACTAACGCTGGGAAAACCACTTTACTTTCCTGGTCCTCAGTTTTCTCAATTGTAAAATTGGAGGTTGACCTCTGACATTCCTTCTAATTCTTTATCTGTGTTCCTACAAGCAGAAAAGTACAAACACCTCTTGGCCAATTCATTAGCAGATGAGATAGCATCTGAAAATTAGGAAAACTGTGACTAAGCTTTTGAGAGTGATATATACTTTGGACACTGTACTGAAGTCCTGCTACAGTGCTCCCACATGGCATGGAGATGACTCTGGGTCATCATTTCACTTTAAAGCTCTGATAGGACCTACCAAGATGGAAGCATTTTAAGTATGGGCATAGCAAGTGATTGTCTGCCTGGCATCCAGAGACCAAAGACATCACCAAGATGATAAAAATGTTCCTCACACCTACAAAGGCTGCCATTCACACTGATAAAGCGACTATTCACACAAACAAAAACAGCTCCTTGGAAGCATCAATGCATAAGAATTTAACACATCTCTCTCTCTCTGTCTCTCTGTCTCTCTGTCTCTGTCTCTCTCTCTCTCTCTCTCTCTCTCTCTCTCTCTCTCTCTCTCTCTCTATTTATCTGCCTATCTATGCCATAATAGTTATCAAAAAGGAATCTCATTTTTATAGTGCTTTTTGGTTTTGTCAAGATCTTTCCTTGAGAACAAACCAAAATTTCAACCATATTTTCTCATTTACTGGTCAGAAAACTGAAATTCATAGATGGAGGCAGTAGTGTTGGGTACTGGGGAAACCTAACAGAGCATCATAGATATAGAACTGGAAGGTATCCAGTCTTAATCCCTCATTTCACAAGTGAAGAAATTAAATCTAGGACAGTCTTGTCTTAGATGATTTATTTAAAATTATGCAAAAGTAAACATCAGAAGTAGGTCTTGAACTTTGGTCTTTTGGCTCTTGAGAAAGCACTTTAAAATTTATTTTCTCTTATGACCAAACAAGAGATAAGGAACATTATGAAGTACAAAATGGATCATTTTGATTACATTAAATTGAAAAGTTTTTGCAAAAACAAAGCCAATGCAACCAAGATTAGGAAGGAAGCAGAAGACTGGGAAAAGAAGTTTTACAACTAGTGTCTGTGATAAAGGCCTCATTTCTAAAATATGTAGAGAACTGAGTCAAATTTACAAGAATACAAGTCATTCCACAGTTGATAAATGGTCAAAGGATATGAAAAGGCAGTTTTCAGAGAAAGAAATTAAAATTCTCATCATATGAAAAAATGCTCTAAATCAGTATTGATTAGAGAGATGCAAATCAAAACAACTCTGAGGCATCACATCACATCTATAAGATTGGCTAATATGATAGAATAGGATGATGATAGATGTTGTGTGGGAGAGGTGGAATGCTAAGTCATTGTTGGTGGAGCTGTGAGCTGATTCAACCATTCTGGAGAGCAATTTAGAGCTATGCCCAAAGGGCTATAAAAATGTACATACCCTTTGACCAAGTAAAATCACTTCTAGGGCTGTATCCCAAAGAGATCATATAAACGGGAAAAGGACCCACATATACAAAAATATTTATAGCAGCTCTTTTTTGTGGTGGCCAAAAACAGGAAATCAAGGAAATGCCCATCAGTTAGGGAATGGCTAATCAAGTTGTGGTATATGAATGTGATGGAATACTATTGTGCTATAAGAAATGATGAACAGGCAGACTTCAGAAAAACCTGGAAAGACTTATATGAACTGATACTGTGTGAAATGATCAGAACCAGGTGAACATTACACACAGTAACAGCCACAGTGTGTGAGGACTGTTTCTGATAGACTTAGCCCTTCATAGCAATGCAAGGACCTAAAACATTTCCAAAGGACTCTTGATACAAAATGCCATCCACATCCAGAGAAAGAACTATTGAATCGGAATGCAGAATGAAGCAACTATTTTTTCTTTTGTTATGTTTGGTTTTGTTTTTTCTCCTGGTTTCTCCCATTCATTTTAATTCTCCTATGCAACATGACCAATGTGGAAATATGTTTAATAAGAAAAAAATGTATAAAGAAATTGACATCAAGAAAGGGGAATTTGTTGTACTCTACTGTCTCCTAAGAAAGCATGTAGTCCAACTCTATCATTTTATGGAAGAATCTGAGGCCCAAATGAGACTTGTTCAAGGTTATGTAGTAAGTTAGTGGTAGGACCAAGTCTAGAGAAGGAGTTCTTAACCTTATTTTGTGTCATGGACCCCTCTGGCAGTCATATAGACCCCTTCTCAGAAAAAAAAGTTTTTAAATGAATAAAATAAGATATGGAAGATTTTAAGGGGAATGAATTATATTGAAATATTATTATCAAAATATTTAAAAAGTCCATGCATTTAAAATTAAGAAACTCTGTGTAGAGGATCTCTAATGTCCCTTCCATCTTTAACACTAAAACCAAGCTTTCAATTCCCAATACCATGCTTTTTCCACTATGCCTTCATACCATTTGCTCAGTAGACAGACATCCATTAAACAAGTCTCCTTTAGAGACAGAATATGAACTGGTAATGGAATCCTTTCAAGAAAGCATCTATGAATATTATGTTTTACCTTACTTAGATATGATTTCATTTCAGTTAATGCTTTGAAATAATAGAGTAGATGCATTTAAGTCTAGTACTTGTAAAATTAGTGAAATCCTATAGAAGACAAGGAGCAAATGAATGCTTGCTTTACTAAGTTAGACCTGGCTCTGTCACTAGCCAGCTGCATGTGGATGGGCAATTCACTTCAACTTTTGGGGGTATGCCTCTTAATCTATAAAATGCACGGATTTTATTAGAGAGTCTAAAATGTCCTTTTCAGCTTTCACATGCTTCGATTATAAGGAATATAAAAGAGTTAGAGATGGAAGGTCATTCAATTCAATGCTCTCCATTTACATAAGAAGATAGTGATGCTCATCGAAGTTAAGTAACTTGGCTAAACCCAAATCAGTAACAAGTATCAAAGCTAAGATTTGAATCGAGGTCCAAATTGAGCATTTTTTCTCCTATCTCATCCTTTGCTCACATTTTATGTAGCATGTTAAGGTAGATAATGTATATTACTCACAATCCTATGAAGTAGATAGTGAAAGTATTCCTGTTTCCATATTACAAATAGCTTGTCTTTACATAACATAGGGTATCTGAGGCTCTGAAATGACAGTGAATTCAACCCCAAGTCTCTTGTCTCCTAATCAAGGGCTCATTCCGCTACATCTTTCTGGTAACATGAAAGTAGCATGAGAGAATATAATGAAAAAATCAACATGATGGTGTGTCCCTTGGCCTAAACTTGTTTTACATGTCATTATCAAGTTATACAAGGTCTAAGAGATATCTAGAAGATCAATCATGCAATGGAAATTGCTGAATTTAGTGTCAGAGACCCTGAATTAAAACATTGGTTCTGTCACCTATTAGATGGGTGACCTTGGACAAGTCACTTATGGGGGTCTCAGTTTCTCCATCTGTAAAATGAGGGGATTAGATTCTATGCCATTTCTTTCAAATTGAAACGTGATCCTGTGATCAAGTGACACCAATGTAGATCATAAGTTTTGTCTTCAACAATTAAGAAACAAAGAATAAAAAGTGTGTCCTTGGAACTCTGTAGTAAAATTTGATAGGTTTACAAGCATGTGCTGGAGCCACGTTAAATTTCAGTGTGAGCATTTACCTCTCAGAAATCATCAAAAACTACAAATCAGGGCTTGATTTATTATTTTGTTGATGGACTATATTTTTTTAAAGTGATGAAGAAAATGTTAACAATGCAGACTAAGTTTAAAAGTCTGTCCCTTCCCCCTAGCTGGTTGTTAAACATTTGCCAGTATACTCTTGGTGATAGTGCTGTTTGAGAACTGACTAAAAGTCTAAGATCTTCAAGGAGGAGTCATAACTGGAGACACTAAGATATTTAGAAGACAAAAAAAATTCTCTGGAGCTTCCTCTGTCACTGAAATAACAAATCAAGTCCATATCCATATCCCTATGTTAAATTTAACATGATTATAAAGAGTGTCCTGGTTATCTATGTGCTCTTCTGAAATCATTTCTGATCCCTTTTCTATTTTAAAATGTTTCTCTGATGTTATTTTCCATTTCTTGACATCATTATTACTATTTCTTTCCCAAAATCCTTCATTATAAGAAATATAATAAAGCAAAACAAATTCACACATTGATCATGTCTGAGAATATGTCTTATTCTGTACTTATTTCCATTATCTCTGCCCACTGGCAGAAAGAACACTTTGTTATCACTCTTCACCCTCTGTCATAATCTCTGATTTCTGTCTCCATTTCTTTTCTGATGGTGCAACATGGCTATTGGCTTTGGTCCATCTCTTTCTCTCCTTTTACCATTCCTAATTCCAAATTGCCTCCACTCCACATTATGGCTTTAATTGGTCCCTATTTAATGTTGGAGATTTTCCTGGTCTTAGACCTCCTGAAAGTCCCTTCAGTGCTCATGTCCAGTTGTTGAGCTGC
The DNA here is from genome assembly GCF_028372415.1 of Notamacropus eugenii. NCBI lineage: Eukaryota > Metazoa > Chordata > Mammalia > Diprotodontia > Macropodidae > Notamacropus > Notamacropus eugenii. The sequence continues at coordinate 20,932,250 of NC_092878.1, forward strand.
CTATGTCTCTGGTTATGGCTTTGAGTGGTCTGAAGCAGGTACTACCTAGTCCTCTTCCCCTTTGCAATGAACTAGTGTGGTAGTGGGATCTGCCCTATTGTTCCCTGTTGCTTCTCTGATAGTCCTGGGCTAAGATCCTGCTGGCTCAAGATCCTTTGTATAGGAGTTTGTGCTGGATTCATAGTTATCTAGTGGTTTTCCCATTCAGAGATGCATTAAATTTCAAGCCCTGTATACTGGAACTTACTCTGGTTTCCTTTTCCTTTGGTGACATCCCTTTTATGAATGCCTACAGTCTTCTGACTACATTCTCCAACGATCCTGGACTAGATGAAAGAACTTATTGGTATTTGCTTTTGGTCTTCTTGATCATTTTCCATCCATTTTTCTAGCTTCTCTAAGACCATTTTAACATCTTTAATTATGCTGATCCACTATGCTCTAAACTGAATATTTTTTCCTATGCTTCTTTTGTACTGAAAGTACTATCAGTGCCCCTCTAAATGTCAGCACCCTGGGATGAAATCTCAGCTATATTCCACTAGGTAAGACTCTCTGGATACAGTCCTTGACCTGTACATATTTTTTCAGTTCCCTCACACAGAAGGATAAACTTGTGTCTGAAATTTTTTTCTTCCTTTGTCTCCTTGTCACCCTTCCGCCTACACAGGGAGGCAGGACCTCTGTTATTTCCCTACTTCTCAGAAAAAGTCCCCCTAGCAATTTCTTTTCAATCAGGCAATTCTCCTTTGCCTTGACCCCAATTCTTTCTATTTCCCTACCCATCAAAAGTCTGAGGTTTTTTGTTGCAAAAGCTATTTTGCATCCAACACATTTCTTCACATAGAGTAGGTTGATGATGTTAGATTTGAAAAAGTTAGAGATGATTACATTCAAATACATTTCTCAAATGATGAAATAGGCCTACAAAAGCTGTCATTTAACTTAAGTGCCAATTTATTAATGACTAAACCAGGACTAGAACTTGTGTCCTTCGTTCCACTCCTCTGCTCTTTCTACCATCCAAGGTATCTCTAGTTCAGCCTGATATCTTCCAGAGACTTGATTTTAATTTTTATAGGTACTTCCTTCCCTATGAATATTTCAAAACATTTTGAAAATAGCAATTGATAAAGTGGGGATATACAGAAATTTCCTCAAAAATTATCATTTATTTATTTGTAAATCTAAGCTATCAATAATAAAACATACCTTATTACTATAGAAACTTGAACAGGACCTACCTTACCTCGGACGAGATGAAATCAACACCTAGGGTTAGCTCTTCAGAAACTGATATCGTTTAATTTAAGCCAGCATATCTGTTACCCTAACATTTCTTTAGCAAATGCTTTATTTCCATATAAACCAGTTCAAATCAGAAACAAAGTAGGTCAAAGCTTCCATGCTCATCAATAGTGCGATCAGTCCTAAAATTAGCCACTGCTCTTCTGAGATAAGAAAACCTAGGTTCAAGGGTTTTTTTTAATTAAAATAAAAAAATAATCTATTTCCAAGAACTTGTTGAACATTTGCACCCAAATATCCCACCAATGCTGTGAAGTCAGAAAAGTCAATGCTATCCTAAGAGTCCTGGCCTCCCTTTCCTAGTCACTTCTTTTGACGGCAAGACCACACTTTTAATAACCCAACTTAAAACTTGAATAAGTCATGCTTGCCCCTCCTTCATTTTTCATCTCACTCCAATATTAAATTAGTTTAAACCAAATTCTATCGATTCTACCCGAGAAATGTCTCTCATGTCCAAATCATTCTTTATATTTCCACTGATGCCATCATGTATCAGGACTTAATCATCCCTCACCTAGACAATTCTTATTTGTAAAATTATCTCCTTAGAGGTCTCTTAGCCTCTAGCCTCTCCCATTCTTCCATTCACTGTTACGGTAATCCTCCTAATTTCCAGGTCTGATCACATGACTCCCCCCCCCCCCCCTCACCAAAGTTGTTCCTATTGCCTACCAAACACAATTCAAACTCTAAAGTCTGACATTCAAAGTCTTCCAGATAAGTTCTCAACTGCATGTCTAATCTCATTCCATACGAATCCTCACCTACAGTCAAACTGGGATATTTTCCTTGCCTTACTTTTTCTTTTTGCTTTTGCCCCAGACATACCACGTATCTGAATGGAATATCCAACCTATCCAATGGAAGCCTCCAGCCTTCAACTATTGACCTTGTTCACCTCCTTCAAAGTCTAATTCAGGTGACTCTTCCTCCATTATGTTTTTTTGCTTTTTTTCTGATCTGTCCAGTTAGATGTACTTGTTCCCTCCTTAAATCCTTTGATCTACTCTGTTTGATATCTTCTGTGTACTTAATAAATTTCTGATTTGTATTGCTACTTGTATAACTGTTCCATTTTTGCTACTAAAGTTATTTTGCTACTAAGCTATTTGAAGGCAGGAATTGAACCATTTACTTCCTTTGTATTTCTGACACTTAAGTCTAGTTCCTCACATCTACTATGCAGGTAATGAAATGTTTGTTGAACTGAAATTGAAATCCAGGCTTATTATATGCATAGAATTTCTACCAGGCTAATAATATTAGACAAAGAAAAGGAAGTTAGCCTGGTGTAACTTGTTACTAATGAATCCATGTTGGATTTTAGTGATCATAGCCTCTCTTTGTAAGTATTTACCTGTATACAATTATTATGCTAATTATAAATCAGATTTAGCCATTCATTAAGGCAAGTCTCCTAAATACTCCTAGGTTACAGTATTAGCCCAGTTTGAATTGCTAAACCTACCTGAAAGTAATAGCATTAAATTTCTTTTTTTAGTGTTCGACACTTTGGTTTTCTTTAATTACAATGAACTTTCCCCCCAATGAGGATTATTTTCATTTCTGGCTGTACATATATCATTGAAGTCATTATTTACTTTCTAAGTGAGAGGCTCTTTAATACCCCAAAACAAAAGGTTTTAAGAAATATAGGAAGCAGGGAGAGGGAGCCATGGAACAGTGACTAAAGAGATGGCCTCAGAATTAAGAAACCTTGATTCAAATCATGACCATCTGTGTGGATGTAGAAATGCCCTACACAGAGGAGATGACAAATCAGATCTGAAAAAGAAAAAGGAATGAGAAGAGTTACTCAACTGTTCATAAATTTTTACCGTGATCCTATTACTGGGTATATACCCCAAGGAGGCCAAAAACAAAGAGGAAGGTCCCAAATACATCATATTTATAGGAGCACATTTTGTGGAAGGGAAAAACAAACAAACAAAAACTATAAACAACGTGGATGATAATCAGTTGGGGAATGGCTCTTGAACAAATTGTTTTATCTGAATGCAGTGCAATAATTTGTAATGTAAGAAAAGACTATGGAGAATTGAGAGAATCTTGGGAAGAGGAATGAACTTGCAAAACAAGCAGATGTAAGAGAATACCATCTACAGTGACTACAAATAACATTAATGAAAACCATACTAAAAGGCACTTTAATTAATTATAATAAAAAGCAGCTTAATTACAGTTAAATCTAATGACCAATATCAGAACTAGTTTTAAAACAACACATTGCCTTCTTTGCAGTAGAGAGCTACCATGGAGCAGGTTGTATCAGAAATTAGTTTTGTGTTGATTGGTTTTATTTGTTATAGAAAAGGATTTTATTGGATTGGGGGTGGTGGGGTGGTGTTTAAGGGCAAATAACTGTGATAGAACTAGGGCAGTTAGGTGGTGGTGGTGCAGTGGATAGTTTGTCAGGCCTGGAGTTAGGAAGCTGTGTCTTCCTGAGTTCAAATCTGGTCTAAGATATTAGTTGTGTGACCCTGGGAAAGTCATTTAACCCTGTCTGACTCAGTTTCCTCATCTGCAAAACGGTCTAGAGAAGGAAATGGCAAACCACTCTAGTATCTTTGCCAAGGAAACCCCAAATGGGGTGATGAATAGTTGGATACAACTAGAAAAAAGTGACTAACCAGTAACAACCATGATACAAAAGTGAAAGGGAACACTAAAACCTAAAAAATAAAAATAAATCCATCAGTAAAAATGAAAAGTAATAAGAAAGGCAATCCTGGGCAATGTATTAATACTGTATGGTCAATATTTAGACTGTCTTTAGTTTTAGCTTCTTTACACATAAAGATATTGGAATGAAATAGTAATACCTTGTTATTTGTATAGGTTAGGGCTTTGTTTGAATAAGTACCAGGGTAACAAGCTAGGTCCATGCCTTCCCAATCTTTCTGCCCCATCCTTTTGCCCAGACTAGTGGGACAGGATAAAACTATCCTCATTTGCCTGACTGTAGTAGAGAATTTGAACACAGGTGAAAATTCGATAAGTGTGGCCTCAGAGGTAGGGGGTTAAAATAGGCAAAGTTTATCTTCACCACCTTTTTTTAAAACTCATTTTATGCCTTTTTTCTCCTGGCTCAAGTGTTCAGTATTTTAAGATGTTTATCTACCTTTTCCCTCGTTATAGTCTATTCTAAAAAGAATGCAATGCATTTATTCCTATTGAGTTTTACTGTAAATGATCTATTAGAACCAATACAGGGAGATTTCCTAGGTTAGGTTCAGACTCACTGACACTGTGCTAATTCTGATGATTTTTTTCATGTCTATTTATTCGTGTATCCATTTATTTATTTATTCACTTATTGATCTGTTAATTCATTCATCTATTCATTTGTATGTCTTCTTATTCGTCTATCTATCTATCCATCTATCTATCCATCTCTCTACCTGTCTGTCTACCTGTCTGCCTATTTTTCTGTCTGTCTATCTCTCTATCTATCTATCTCTGTCTGTCTGTCTATCTATCTATCTATCTATCTATCTATCTATCTATCTATCTATCTATATCTGTCTGTCTGTCTGTCTGTCTCTGTCTCTGTCTGTCTGTCTGTCTAACCATATATCTATCTAATCTATCTGTCTATCTATAGACACCAGAACTGAGATTTCATTGATAGACGGAAATTGTGGTGCAATTTACAGTCTTTGAAAGTTGCCTGGATCATTGAGAGGTTAAGTGACATGCCCAGAGTCACACAATGAGTATGTATCAGAAACAGGATTTGAATTCAGGTCTTTCTGCCTTTAGGGCCAACTATCTCTCCACTTTACAATGCTACATTTCAGTATTCAAAAAAACAAAACAACTTCGTCTAATACTGAATTTAGTTCAGTATCAAGAAACAAAACAAGCCTAAAGGAATGACCTTACAAAGCATGAGAATGGTTACATCCATGGAAGGGAGATTTTTTGTCATGCTAATAGACCAAATGGGTGGCTACTAACCCAGTCAAGGTTATAGTGCTGAAAGCATTTCCTGCAGGGTAGTGGGGACTGGAGAACTATGGAGGAGAAGGAGAGATGAAGGAAGAGCAGAGTTTGGGTGAGTTCTTCATTTTTATGTTCTTTCCAGGAAGGCAGCCATCCACATACTCAAGTCATAGCCCTGGAGGCAGCTACCTTTGTTACTGACTAGTTTGCTTAATCACATGCTGATACCTGAATGTAGTCAAGCATTGTAACAATGTAGCAAAACAGCTGCAGGAGTAGTTTTAAACAAGCAGTAAAACGAACTCATATCTATGTGCAAGCACTTTTTTTTCCTATGCACAGAAGTTGGGCTTCAAATTGCTTTCTGAGGCAATTCATGTCCATTAAAAGAAGTGCATTGCTAATATAGAAACTTGGCCCCCAAATACTCCTTATTTAGAAATAATGTGCTTTGGGGACTAATGAGCATACAACCCTCTCCTGTCCCCTTATAACACCTTTGCAATGGCATTGAACCAAAGTGATTAATGGAGGCTTTAGTAGGGAATTGGCTCCAATCCATATTCAAATATCCACTAACTAAGGTGAACCTGGAAAGAGATACTGTGCTGAATTGCAGGAAAAATCCTCTGGCTCAGTGATTGGGATTTTCTATTATAAGTACAGATGAACTAGATGTTATAGACTTCTTACTAAAATCGGTCCAGGCAAATTATGAAATAGCATTATTAAAAAAAGTTGCTACCATTGATGAAAGGGACTGAAAGGGTCTTCAAAAGGCATTTGAATCTAATGGAAATGTTTTAAGTACTCTCTGAATGGAGGCAGAGGAATGGACAAAATGACCTCTATTACTAGGATTCTAGCCTTAGAGTTCTTTGATTCTTGAAGGTGATTGGTATTAGAAGGCATGCCAAGGGCAGATGGAGAAGGGGGGTGTGGTTGAGATGATCTGGCCTTCTGCCTAGAATTAAACATTTCCTATTTTTCTTTCTCACATTTTGAAGACGTTTGCTATATATTGTTATTATATTATCATTATTTCTATCTGACATGCTGTGCCAAGAACATCATGATTTTAAATATCTTAATAACAACCCAAAGAAAGGGCCTAAAAAGTAATGTTCTGAATGAAAACAGATGGCCACCAAGTGTGAATTTTGAATTCTTGTATTTTTTTATGGGGAGTAAATGCGGTTAGCAAAAGGTTATGCTAATAAGCAAAATGTTCTTGTATTGTTATGAGTGCATTATTTAAAATCATTTCTGAGATATGCAAAGTGCTGCAATGGAAACCTAAGAGATTCTTTAAAAAAAAATACAAGGCCTTTGTGATGAAGATAATCAGATTTAAACAGAGCCTTGAGAAACTGTTTTGTTTTTAAGCAAAAACAACTCAAATAAGAGGGAATAAACCCTATATATTCACCAAGGGAATTGTTGTTGCTGTGTTTGTCCTTTGTTTTTGAAGAGGACCATGACATCAAGATGACTTGCAGTTGACTTTGATTTGAGTGAGGGAGGGCTGTGCAAGGTCACCAACCTCACCTTCTTCTCCTGAGCCATCTGGGTCCAGTGGCATGATATTCATTAGGACAGCTGGAGATGGCCCAGGTTGCAATGGGGGCCTTTTCAGGCTAAGTCTTATCACATTCTCACTTGGAGTGAGATACACCCATTCAATGAATAGGTTTCTTTAAGTTATTCAAAGGATGTCCTCTTTAATCAAAAAAAGAAAAAAAAAGAAAAAAATCAAACTGAGAGGGGAAGACCCTTCAGGGTTCCTGGGTAAAAGAGAAGCAACTACTTTTCTATTATCAATTTGCACATCTGGAAAAACCGAGGGGATTGTGTATACCTGAACTCTGCACTGGGACCATTTTAAAATCCCTGCTGACTTCCTGGAAAGAGGAGCAGTAAATATGACCAGAAAACTTGAACTCACTACCCAAATGCTACTGCTTTCCTTAAAGGTCATCTGAATCCTCTGCTGTTACCTCCCTATCATGACCCTCCTTGGCCCTTCCTCTGTTTTCCTCTGAAATTCCCAAATCTAATCCTCAGCCTTGGCTGCTGTCACTCTACTGAAGACTCAAGTTTGCTTCAAATGGCAGAGACCATGAGTACCCTGCCCTTTTCCTCACCCCTGCTTAGGTTCTGATGATTTCTATTGTTTTCTTAAGCTTTCTGGCCAGCAATAGAGTGGTTGTGAATTTAAAAAAATGAAACTCAACAACAATTTGTTTTTAAACTTACACAAGGATTTATTCCTATTCCTGGGCTAATCTTTCTGGTGCTATCCTTTTAATACAGCTGCTCTGATGTGTCAAGCTGGCTGCCTGCCACATGCAGAGTCTACAGTGGGAATCCTACCTGTGGCAAGAGGCCAATCTGGCCAGATACCTTAGAGCAGCTGGATTGGTGGGATGATGCCCAAAGGAAAATACTAAAAGTATGTGGTTATGGTTTTGTGATTATATATATGCAGATAGCTATGCAATGTATACCATGTATATACATATATTTATGTTTGTGTTATTAGAATTCTTTTAGGCACACAAGCAGACATAATGCACATTACTCTTTTTCTTTCATTTAGGTTACAGAGAAACATTGCACTATACCTAAGCTGCGTATCAAAAGGTGGGGTAGTATAGGGCGAATTTATTTAAGTATCAAGACAATATAGTGTGAAGGGCAACTAGGTGGCACAATGGATAAAATGCTGGATCTGGAGTCAAGAAGACATCATCCTGAGTTCAAATCTGGTCTCAGACACTTACTAGCTGGGTGACTCTGGGCAAGTCACTTAATCCTATTTCCCTCAATGTCCTCATCCATAAAATGAGCCAGAAAAGGAAATGGCAAACCACTCCAATATCTTTGCTAAGCAAATCCCAAATGGGATCATGGAGAGTCTGAAACAACTGAAAAACTGTAACAAAACATAATGTAATGGATAAGGTACTGGATAAGAAGCCAGGAAGACCTAGGTTTAAATTCTACTTTGAACAGTTCTGATTACTGTGACCAATAGTGACTTAAACTCTCTTAATCTCTATAATATGGTAATACTTGTACCAAAGAACAAACTTCACAAAGTTGTTGCAAGATAACGTAGACAAAGTGCTTTATAAAATTTAAAGTGCTATGCAAATATCAAATATTTTAATAGCTTCAAACTCTTTTCTTTAAATGACTTAACCCCAATGGATATAACCAGTGTACACGGTACAAAACTGTTCCCATAGAAAATGGCTTTCCTCAGGTGAATCTCAAAGAACCTTAAAAAGCTAATACCTTTTCTTGGGAAAATTGTTAAAAGAATACATACCACTATATTATGGATATGTTCTGGGAAAGGTTTTATACAAGTTAGTTTTTTGGGAGAGGGGTAATTTCTTCTGGCTAAAAGTACACATTACATAGGTTTTCTTTTTACTGGCTTTCCTTCTGCATCTCCCCCCCATGTCCACTCTAGAAGCTAATGGTGTGTAATCAACTATTTAAATACATCTTTTAAATCATGAACTCATAATTTAAAAGAAGTTTTCAAGTAACCCTATCACAACGTAAATAATCACACACGAAGATGTATTTATTATGTTCTTTTAAAGAGGAATAAATGAATAACTTATTCATGAAAACATAGATGTACAAGATCTCTAAGTGAGTTGTTATTTGCTTTACTAAGGAATTTTTTATTTCACAAAAGTGTCTACCATAGCATCCTTTCAACAGTGAATTCTACATTTAAAATATGATTCAGCCATTGAAATATTATTCAATGTCACCTCTAGAGGAACTATAATAATGTTGCATGTTTTATAAGACTATACATTTTACAAACTATCTTCCATACTTGAGAGATAGTGCAAGCATTTTACAGACAAGGAAACTGAGGCTAAGAGAGTTGTAGCAATTTGTGCAAGATATCCCAACTAGTAAACCCAGACATCTTGGCTCTAGTCTTTTCAGAGCATCATACTGTTACTTGAACATGGTTGTTTTGTAACATTAGTTCCACTTGGGGTATACCTGCTCTCTAGTTAAGGAAACAGAAACACCAAGTGACTTCCAAAGGTCTCAAAAGAACTTGATGTCCAAGCTGGAAGAAGAACTCAGACTTCCAGATGTGCACCTTTATTTTTCTAGCCTGATATTAAATGCCTGTGTCCCTGACCATAATTCCTTATCCCTCTCAGTCTAGAGTTATACTGTTGACCATTGGATGCCCTCTGATTTCCATGTTTTGTTGACACATTTTCACTTGTGAAATTCTTACATACCAATAAACCTTCTGAAATGAAAGTGGCCAGAAAAATGTTAAATGTCATACTTTATAGTCCTGGTTTACCCATTCATGCATAGTTTTATTTTTATAAGAGAAGGAAATACCAATTCAAATAGATACTGATATAAACTTGAATTTTCCAGACCTTGAGGTTTCATGTGGATGTTCTTCAGGTCTATAAATCAATGTCTTAGATGCTATTAGGTCTAGCTAAGAAGGATATATCAATATTTTGTCCGACAACGCAGAGACAGTTTGGAATCAAGCTAAGAAAAAAATAAGGTTACAAGTTCTGGATATTCTTGAACATTTTTAGACCTCCTAAACAATTAAAGAAGATTTGGAAGGATTTTTAGCAGACTACAAAGAAACTTGTGCATTAGTCAGGATTTTGGGATGAAAAATTTTATTCGGATAGTGACTTGGATAACATCTGTACCTGAAAGAGCCTAGCACATTCTTCAAAGAAAAAAATGACAATAAGTTAAAAGTTCAATTTAATCCAATGGATTAAATATTTATCAAGTGTCTTCTATATGCCAGGCTGTATGGTAGGTTCTGGTACCTATAGAAACAAATTGAAAACAACCCTTGCCCTCAAGGAGCTTACAGTCTATTTGGTGTGTAGGGGGAAAGGGTGCAACACAAATATGCAGTAGAAGGAAAATTAGTATGTTAGAAAGAAAACTGAGGAGATGGAGAATGCTAACAATCGAGGAAGGTTTAATGGTACCTATGGTATCTGAATGGAAGGAAGGCAAGCCTAATTCTAGCAGAAAATAAACTGCTCCTGGAGAGATTATTTTCATCTTTATTTCCATGTCTCCTAAAGCTAGTAAAGTTCTTGGAAGATTTTATGTGAATTAAATTGTTTAGTATTTCAGAATTCAGAAAGTTTTGAAAGTTCCCCCAAATAGGAATAATGCTGTAGGTCTATTGCTTACCCTAGCACTAGCTACTTTTATGACTCCGTTTTGGTTCAACTCAATCTGCTCTACAGATTGGCAAACTGAATTGTAACTTGAAAGTGGGTGTGTGGGATAGAGAATTTCGGGAAGGTTTTATATACAAAGACAAAGGGAAGTTATAGTAAAGATTGCTGTTTGAACAGAATTCCTTATATATAACATGTGCTCAGTGTGACAGAATTCATTTATGTATAAAAACTATCTAGAGACCTAAGTGACTCTAGTTTGTATACCTGGGGTCATTGAACAAAATACAGTTACCCTTCCACATTCCAACTTTCCCCTTTGTGGTTTTGATATATCATGGGTCAGTATAAGAAATCAAATGGGAATTTTGGGGTAGTTTTGGCAGATAACATGAAAGCCAGCAGATGACACAGAAAAAGTTTAGAAACTCAGAAATGCATAAAATATGACATATGTATAATATGCATATTATACATATAATATATATAAAATATATGTACAGTATTATATAATTCCAACATGTTTTATCTTTTAATACTATAATCACTACTGTGATATAAAAGGAGTGCCAAAATTTTTTTTCATTGATTGTCCAGATCATGGGGACTCTCCTCCTTAACCCCTGGGATGTGGAAGGGAAAACATTACTGCCCTGTCTTGTTGAAACCTCTGCCTGGTGCAAACAGTGGTACTACCAGGGGTGGGTAACCTGCAGCCTCGAGGTCACATGTGCCCTTCTAGGTCCTCAAGTGCTGACCTTTCATTGAATCCAAGCTTCACAGAGCAAATCCCTTTAATAAAAGGATTTGTTCTGGGAAGTTTGGGTTCAGTCCAAGGGCCACACTTGAGAAGCTAGAGGGCCACATATGACCTTGAGGCCAGAGGTTCCTCACCCCTGTATAGTTTCCAGAGTGCTTTCTTAGGGTCTCTATTAGGGCCTCCCCTGCTGCTTGATATTTTAGATAATCACCTTCCAGAAAAGTTCTTAAGACCATAGTGTGGTTCTTGTTTTAATGGGTGCTCCCATAATGTGAACCCTAATCTTCTGAGGACTTAGTGGTGTGAAGTGGTATAAATCATTTGTTTTATATTCAAAGTCAGTGGTATAATATGATTTGTTTTAAAATTGACCTCATCTCCCTAATACATATATTCTAATGATCAAGAATTCACACAAACCCAACTCATGTTCAAAGGAGAAGCTTTGAGATACCTGCCCAGTGCATCAATAAATGAATTCCTCAGCTCTTCATGAAGCTAAAGCAGCATTGCTTTTCAACCAGGAAGATCCAGACCTATTTGTTATGTGACAAATGATAAGCAATTTAATTTCTCAGTGCCCCCCAGGCAACTCTTGAAGACTATAAGAGAGAAGGGGAGTTGTGGAGCTGCAAGGTGGTGAGCATTTCCATGTCTAGGACCTCTCTGCACCAACCAGCCCTCAAAAAGAAGGCTGAAGGGAGGAAGGAAACGCAAGAGAAGAATCCCAGAATCTAAGAAATGGAAGGATCCCCCAAGACCATCTAATCTCAATTGATTATATAAAAAATAATAGCTGGCATTTATATTTAAAATTGACAGTGTACTTTTACATTAATTACCTCATTTGAACTTTAATACAAACCTACGTGACAGATGCTAAACATATTATTAGATCCACTTTATGGATGAGGAAACTGAGGCTCTGAGAGGTTACTTGATTTGTCCGAGGTCAGAAACAAAATTTAAACCTAGACCTAATACTTTGTTCCAGGGGAGGGGAACCTGCAGTCTCAAGGCCACATATGGCCCTCTAGGTCCTGAAGTGCAGCTGTTTGACTGGATTCAAACTTCAAAGAACAAATTCCCTTAATAAAAGGATTTGTTCTATAAAACTTGGAGTCGGTCAAAAGGCCACACACAAGGACCTAGAAAGTCACATGTGGCCTTGAGGACATAGGTTCCCCACCCCTGCTCCATCCATTTCACCAAGAATTCTAATATTATCCAATTCCCAAGAATTTTTTCTACTACCTCTAAGATAATTAAAAATAGTCTTCTAGCCTTTGTATGAAGACTTCCAGTAAAGGAAAACCCACAAACTCCTGAGACAGCCCCATTACACTTCATGACAGACATGATTGTACGGAAGCCTTTCCGAATATCAAGCCTAGAAAAGTGAGACTAGGAGAGAACAAATTGAAAAATGGAGAAATCTAAGAGAGACAAAAGAAACAGAAAGTGTTGAAATCAGCCACAAACGTGTCTTAAATGAAATGTATATTTGAACTTTTGATCGCTCAGTTGAACTCAACTTCATAGGCAGCATGAGGTTCTCACATCACTATTATTTATAAAAATGGTCCTTTCACAATAGCCTCCAGGAGCTAGTGGGATATAAAATTCTAAAGGCATCAGAAATGTCAAACTTCAGGAAACCTATAAATCTGAGCCATAAAAGGAGTCACCAATGAGTCTGCATCAGTCAGAAGTTAGGAGTCAAAGCTAAACAAATAAAAAACAACCCAAGGAGTTGCAGAAGGAGGATAAAGTCCAACATTTGTTAAAGTCATTTATTTTTTTTTTTAAATAGGGCTGTGTGAGTTTCACATTCATCAAGTTTTGAAACAGCTATGACACTGACAAAATCCTAAAGTCTACAGAACCAAAATTCTGTGATTAGGAGCCTGTGAACACCACCTAATTACCTGGTTTTATTTATAAACCTTATTATGTAAAGGGAAATAATGATAGTGCCTACCTCATAGAGTTTTTGCGAAGATGCAATGAGATCCTATGTATAAAGTCCTTTGCAAATAATAAAGTTTTATATAAATGCTAGCTATTATTTTTTTAAGTGCAACATCTCACCCATGTATTCTCTTGGTTTGAGCTTACGATTTTATTCATGCAAGAAATTCCTTTCAAGGAAACTGTTGATACAATGAAAATACTCAAAGACTAATAATTTAGCAATTATACAGAACTTCAAGGTTTGCAAGGAGCTGTACATATATATTATTATATTTCATCTTCACAATAGCCTTATGAGATAGGTGCTATTATTTCTCCCATTTTACAGATGGGGAAACAGAGAGGTTGTGACTTGTCCAGAGTCATACATTTAGTCCATGTCAGAGACAGGGTTTGAACTTGGGTCTTCATGATTCCAAGGCTAATACTTCATCCAGCAGCACTTCATCCAACATGCCTGCTTGTTACCAGTGTAGCTATGAGCCACCATTGTGCAAATTAATCTTAGAGCACTGCTTAGGACACTCAGAGATTTAGTATCTTGTTCAGCATCACAAAGCCATAGACTCAGAGGTGTATCTTGAAACCAGCTCTTCCTCTCAGAGGTCAGCTCCCTCTGAAATCAGCACACAGACTCTCTTTCTTTACCACACCAAAATGTGATATACTTGAGGAAAAACCCTAGATGTGTAGTATAAACATGAGAGGAATGGAAGACTTGGGGAAGAAGACTTGAGGATGTAGCAAACTGCATTTTGGGAGGTCTTTGTTTCTTAGCAGGAAATTGTAACATTGTTTCTCTAAAGAAGTCTTAGTATCTCTTTGTTTGGATTTGTAATTTTAATCTCAACAAGTACGGTCTTGTTCAGTTTGGGTTTTCCTTTGCAGGCTACCCAAAGCTAGAATTCTTAATCTTTTATGTGTCATGGAAAATATGGAAAAGGGTATGGACCCTTTCTCAGAATAATGTTTTTAAATATATAAAAGAAAATACATAGAATTACAAAGAAATGTATCTATATAGAAATATAGTTCTCAAAATATTTTAAAAATAAGTTCATGGATGTCAAGTTAAGAACCTCTGACATGGCAAGATGATATTGATATTCTAGCATCAGGAAACAGTTATATTTTGCTTTAATTTTTAGTAGAACTGATCAATAAAGTCCTATTCTGATGCCACATTTTGTCACGGGGTCAACCTGCTACATTTAAAGGCTATAGCATGATGCTAGTGAGATTAAAGATCTTCCCCATCCATTAATGGATCTGCCCATTAAAGGGAATTTGATTAGGGGGAATTTGTAGGAAGGCCCACACCTTTTGTTAATGAGGCACTGGTTCTCAAGGGTTGTGATGTCCTCTGGCTCTGAAAAGTGTATATATATTCTGAGGTGAGATTTTGTTTTGCGGTTTACTCATTGGAAATGTTTGTTTGGCCAGACAAGACTCTGGGCCACCACTAAGGAGCCGCCTGGCTTTGAAAAAAACAGAATTTGGTGGTTCTCTCTCTGGTATATGTATATGTATATACACACACACACACACATGTGTATATGTATGCATGTGCATATATGTATATATGTATATGTATGTATATATGTGTAATGGTCAGACAGTTGGATCTGTCTGTTGGTCTGTGATGTATGCATTGCTTATAGTCAGGCAGCTGGAAGCCCTGTCTGTTGCTCTTTATTTCTTTGTATTTTCTCTGAAGGGCAGTGCCCCTGAACTAAGTGTATGTGTATATGTACTTGATGAAAGTGGTTGTTGACCCCTCAAAAGTTGCCTTTCCTTTTAGAAAACCAGATCAAAATATAGCAGTCCCTCCCGTGTATGTCGGCATCTTTGCTTTTACAAACAGTAGACCACAAGTCTATCAAGGCATATCCTGCCAACCTGGTGAGGCTTCACATATAGTTCTGCTGGCAGAATTTGTTTATTCTCCAAAAACCAGTCTACCTAAGTTTATTCATCACCTGAAGTTTGGCTAAGAGATAATGAATTCTTCTACTCAATCAATGTGATCAATTAATCAACAAGTGACTTATTAAGTATCTAGTATTTGCTAAATAAAGCCCTATGTTCTGTACTGGAGATACAAAGACAAAAACAAAAAGATACCTGTCCTCAAGGAATGTGCATTCTATGAAAAGGACAACTTTTGCACACTTAAGTATAAACAAAATATAGACAAGGTAGTTTTTTTTGGAGGGAAGCTTTAACAACTGGGAAGGGGTGATCAGGAAAGTTCTTAGGCAAGAAATGACATCTTAGCTGAGCTTTCAAGGAAACCAGGGATTTTAGGTGTGGCTATATTCCTGCCTCCCACTCTCCTTCCTTTCCCAAAGTCAGCAGGCAAATTCTCATTATACAAAAATTGCTTTATGTAGAGGTCTACAGAAGAGTCCACTTATATAAAGTGAGACTTGACTGTATAGAGAGAAAGAGAAGAGGACCCAGGGCACAGTCCTAGAGAAAAGTCACAGTTGGTCATTCCAAATCACTAATGAAACAATGAATGATTGAAAAACAAGGTATTTTTTGGCTTTTATTATGTGCCAAGTACCATGTTAAGCTCTAGAGATACAAATAGGAAAACATAACAGGTCCCACTTTCAAGAGATTCACATGTTAATAGGAAGAGACAATCCACATGGGGGTTTTAGCTGGATCTCAAAGAGAAAGGTCCAGTGGTCCTAAGAGTGCAGATCCTTTAACAGTAAACAGAAAGGTTGCAATTTCTTGTTTGTGAAGGAAGACGTAAATATTGGTAAAACAAAGATCTTTCAATCTAGGGGAGAACTGCACTGTTCACATCCTTTCTTTCATACCCCCTTGCCAATGGTCTATATTTGTGAAGCCCTTTGCCTAAGACAGAAGTATATTCATTGGCTATGAAACAGGTATTACATCTTTTATTTTGGCCTCATTATTATCATACTCTAACCAACTAATATATTTAGTCTACACATGTCTCTCTTTGTAACATTTTAAAATTTTATTTTTGTTTTGTTAAATATTTCTCAATTACATGTCAAAAATTTTAAAGACCATTTTTAAAAAAAATTTAAGTTCCAAATTCTTACCCCACCCCACCTAGGGGCAGGAGTTTTATCAGTTCTCTCTCTGGAAATGGATAGAGTTTGTCATCATGGGTCCTTTGGAATTGTCGAGTTGTTGTCTTGATCAAGTAGTTAAGTCTTTCACAATTGATCAGCCTCACAACATTGCTGTTACTATGTACAACGTTCCCTTGGTTCTCCTCATTTCACTTTGCATGAGTTCAAATAAATCTTTCCAAGTTTTTCTGAAATCATCTTGTTTGTCTTTTCTTATAGTATAATAATATTTCATCACAATCATGTACCAAAACTTGTTCAGACATTTCGCAATTGATGGACTTTCCCTCAATTTTCATTTCTTTGCCACCATAAAAAGAGTTGCTATAAATATTTTTGTACAGATAGGTTCTTTCCCTTTTTTAAAAAATTTCTTTGGGATACAAACTCAGTAGTGGTATTGTTGGATCAAAGGGTATGCATAGTTTTATAGTCCTTTGGGTCTAGATTCAAATTGTTCTCCAGAATGATTGGACTAGTTCAAAACTCTACCAACAGTATATTAGTGTTCCAATTTTTCCACATCCTTTCCAGCATTTGTGACTAACTTTATACCACCTTTTTAAATAAAAGAATTGGCATAGAATATGAATTCCTGCAGGCAATGAATTAACAGACCAAGGCATATTCTATTTCTTTGAATACAAGGTTTTTGCTTTCAAGAGTGCTCAGCTTCCCCCTCACCCCCCTAACTTTTATTTGGAGGAATTTAATGATCTTTAGTACAGAGTCTTCCCATTATGAAATTTTTGACTGGAATTTAAAAAGTCCCAGATTAAATTCAGCAATTATCAGTCCTTAACTAAGTACTTTATCAAGGTAATGGATCCATTAAAATTTAACATATGTATTTATTAAATTAGTATTATGTCCAAAGCAATGTACCTTAAAAAGGGGGAAAGTACAGTTTACTTTTTGCCTTCATGGAGCTTATAGGCTGCATTTACAAAAAAGCATGCACAATCTTATATATTATAGTTAAGTATATAAGGGAGTTATGGACAAAGTTTTTGATGGGTAAGGGGATAATTCTTCAGCTGACCTCTTGAGTAATGCTTTATCCCCTTGGAGAAATGCTAATATGGGACTTAATTAAATTAATCATAAAATCATCCATAATCAAGAGCATCTGGGAGGCTTTACTACACGTAGTGAATGCTTTATTTCCAGTTGAACTCTGTGCAGGACATCTTCCCCAACAACAATAAACACCTATGGTAAGCATCTACATCCCTAGCTTAAAGTTTCTTGATGTTAATAATCAGAGGATCCTTCAACAGAGTTATCTCTGTGGTTACATTTATCTAGAAATTTTATTTTAACTTGATATATTCCATGATCAAGTCCTTCTTAGAGAAAAGTCTTCATGTCCATATCTTGGTCTACTAGGACAAAAGCTATTTTTTTGTTGCCAACAAAAATAAACAGAACAGAAGTTTATATTCTTACAGCTTTCAGTAAGTTGTGTAAATTGATGTAAAGAGGGCCTTCCAATCCTCTTTTGGAATAATTTACTCTGAAAATCATGATTTTCAAAAAGATTGGACATTCTACTTCAAGAAGTCATAAATGACTCTTCTGAGCATAGAGCTGAGATGGTAAAGAAAGTGTGGTTCTCTCAACATTCCTTTCCAAAAAATTTTAAAATAATGCCTCAAATCAAATTCTGGAGTGGCAATGCCAACAAAAGGTCAGAGTGAGACATTCTTCCAGCCAAAGAAAACATAGAGATTTGTGAAAAAGAAAAAGAGAGATTTGTGACATGTGGAGAGGAGGTTAAGCTGTAACCCACTCATATTATCTGATTTGATCCCCACAACAATCATAATGGGTATACACTAAGACAATTACAACTTAGAAATTCTATGACAAATCTCGCAATAGTCTCCAAACCACATCTATATATACTTCAATATTTAACAATATGTGTAGAGCTGGGCATTGGAGAGGATTATAAAAAGTCTATTTAAAAAAAGAGGTCAAAGGTTTATAAACTACTCGGCTGCCTCATTCCCATACATCACGAGTAATTTATTCCAGGTTATTATGTTGGAGTAGTGTAAAAAAAATGGATAGGCAAAAAAGAAAGATGCCCTAGGGAAAGGAAAGGGGAAGAAGAAGAAGCATGGGGAAAACTATCTCACATAAAATAAACTGATAAGGAAAAGCTTTTACAGAGAAGGAGAAAATAGTGGTGGCTGGGCAGGCAATGCTTGAACCTCAATCACATCTAAATTGGTTCAAAAGGGGAAAATATATATACATATTCAACTGATAATAGAAACCTATCTTGCCCAACAAAGAAGTAAGAGGGGAAGGGGCGAAGGGAAAGAAAAGGTGATGAAAGAGAAAGTAGACAATAGAAGGCAGTGGTCAGAAACAAAACGGACTTTAGAGGAGGGACAGGATGAAAAGAGAAGCAAAGATAAACAGGATAAAAAGAAAGAGAAAGAGAAACAGTAGAAAATAAGATAGAAGGAAATTAACAGTTAATAGTCATAACTGTGAATATGAATGGGATAAACTCACCCATAAAATGGAATCAGATAGCAGAATGAATTAGAAAGCAAAATCCAACAATATATTACTTATAAGAAATACACTTGAAACAGAGAGACCCACAGAGTCAAAATAAAGCGACTGGAGCAGAATCTATTATGGTTTAGGTGAAGCAAAAACAGGCAATGGTAGTATTAATGATCTCAGACAAAGCAAAAACAAAAAGACATTTAATTAAAAAAGATAAGCAGGGAACTACATCTTCCTAAAAGGAACCATAGACAAGGAAGTAGTATTAATAATAAACATATGTGCACCAAATGACGTGGTATCCAAATGCTTAAAGGAAAAGTTAAATGAATTATAAGAGGAAACAGAAAGGAAAGCTACAGTAATGTGGAACCTCAACATTCCCCTCTCACAGCTAGATAAACCTAAACATAAAACAAATAAGAAAGAAAGCAGGAAAATGAATAAAATCATAGGAAAGTTAAAAATGATAGACCTCTGGAGAAAACTGGGAATAGAAAGAAGTATACCTCTCACCCAGCTATAAGTGGCACTTTCACAAAAATTGACCATATGTCAGGGAATTAAAAACCTCACAATCAAATGCAGAAAAGCAGAAATAGTAAATGTACCCTTTTCAGATCATAAGGCAGTAAAATTACATTTAATAAAGGGCTGTGGAAACATATATGAAAAACTAATTGCAAATTAAATAATTTAATCTAAAGAGTTAGTCAAAGAACAAATCAAAGAAACAATAATATTTTCACTAAAGTGAATGACAGCATTGAAAAAACATTGCAAAATTTGTGAGATTCAGTCAAAGCAATTTTTAGCGGAAAGTTTATATCTTTAAATGTGTACATAAATAAAAGAAAGAGCAGATTGATGAACTGAGTGTGCAAGTAAAAAAAAAAAAGGTAGAAAAAGAACAATTTTTAAATCCCCAACTAAACACCAAAATGGAAACCTTAAAAATCGGAGTGATAAACAATATTGAAAGTTAAAAAAAAATGTACTTATAAATAAAACTAGGAGCTAGTTTTATGAAAAAAGTAAAATATATAAAACATTGATTAATTTGACTAAAAAAAGAAGAAAACCGAATTAATAATATTAAAAATGAAATGAAAAGCACGTATGCATCATCGATGAAGATGACATTATGGCAATTATTAGGAGTTATTTTGTCCATTTCCATGCCAGTGAAACTGAAAATCTAAGTGACATCAATGCTTCCCATAATAACAGAAGAGGAAATAGAATGCTTAATTAAACTTATCTTGAGAAAGAAATTGAACAAGCCCTCAATGAGCTCCCTAAAAAAAATCCCCAGGACCAGATGGATTCACAAGGAATTCTATCAAACTTTTAAAGAACAATTAATCTCAACACTATATAAACTATTTTTAAAAAATGGGTAAAGGAGTCCTAACAAATTCCTTTGATGACACAAATATAGTTTTTGGTACTTAAACAGAAGAGAGCAAAGACAGAGAAAGAAAACTATAGACCAATTTTCTTAATGAGTACCAGTGCTAAGATTTTAAATAAAAAAATACCAAAGAGATTATAGCAATATATCACAAAATTTATGCACTCTCTCCAGGTGGGATTTATGCCAGGAATGCTGAGCTAATTCAATATTAGGAAAACTATTAGCATTATTGACCGTATCAATAGCAACAACAAAAATTATGTCAATAGATATAGAAAAAGCCTTTGACAAAATGTAATACCCATTCCTATTAAAAACACCAGAAACCATAGGAATCATTGGAGCCTTAAAATTACAAGTGTATGTGTATCCACACACACACACATACATACATACATACATACATACATACATATATGTATGTATATATATATGTATATATATACATATATATATACATACATATATGTATATATATATATATGTATATATATATATATACCAAGAGTAAGCATTAGCTGTGGAAATAAACTTCAAGACCTTCCAATAAGATTAAGAGTTATATAGCAAGGATGCCCACTATCACCATTATTATTCACAATTATTCTAAAAATGTTAGTGGTAGCAATAGGGCCAGGAAAGGAGAAGAGGACAAGTGGGGTGAGGGGAATGATAGAAGGGAGGGCAAATGGGAGAAGGGAGTAATTAGAAGTAAACACTTTTGGGAATGGACAAGGTCAAACGAGAGAATAGAATAAATGGAGGACAGGGTAGGATGGAGGGAAATACAGCTAGTCTTACACAACATGACTATTATGGAAATCTCTTGCAAAACGACACATACATAGCCAGTATTGAATCACTTGCCTTTTCAGTGGGGATGGGTAGGGAGGGAGGAAGGGAGAGAAGTTGGAATTCAAAGTATTAGAAACGAATGTTGAGAATTGTTATTGCATATAACTGAGAAATAAGAAATACAGGTAATGGAGTATGAAAATCTATTTTGCCTTACAAGAAAGAGAGATGATGGGGATATGGGAAGGGTGGGCTGTGATAGAAAGGAGAACACACTGAGGGAAGGGGTAATCAGAAGAATGCAAGGTGTTATAGGGTGGGGGGAGGGGAGAGATGGAGAAAAATTGGAACTCAAAATTTTGTGGAAATGAATGTCATAATCTAAAAATAAATTTAAAAAATTATAGCCGCTCTTTTTGTGGTGACAAAGAATTAAAAAGTGAGGGGATACCCATAAATTGGTAAGTCACTGAACAAGTTGGGATATATGATTGTCATGAAATGCTATTGTGCTGTAAGAAATGATGAACACAGGATGGTTTCAGAAAAAACTTGGGAGGATTTATGTAAACTGAACTCATGCAAAATGAAGTAAGCAGAGACAGGAGAACATTGTACACAGTAATAGTAGTATTGCAAGGATGGGCAACTATGATGTATCTACTCTGATTAAATGATGACCCAAGATAATTCCAAAGGATCCAGGATGAAAAATGCTATCCATTTCCAGAGAGAGAATTAGTGAACTCTAAATACCGATTGAAATATGTATGCTGATTCATTTCTTTTTTTTTTAATGATGGGTGTTGTTTGTACACTATTTTCCAATTTATTCCACCCAATCCTTTCCTTATTATCACCCCTTATAACAAAGAATAATTAACAAATAAGAAAACAAAGAAAGCTTTCATCAAAGCTTGATCAAAATTACACAAAATTCATGTTAATTTTTTTTGCTGTAATTCTTTACATTGCTAGTCATTGTATATATGGTTATACCTTCTGTATCCCAGGGATTGGGAGTATTGCACCCCTAAGAGCTGGAAAAAATCTGTAAAAATATTTTTAACCCTTCCTTTTTACCAGAGAAGTCTGAATTTCTTTCTTTTTCATTTATGGTGTATTGATATTATTATACAATACTATACATACATTTTATGAACTTCTGAATTTCTAAACTTTTTCTGTGTCATCTGCTAGCCTTTGTGTGTTGCCTGTTGGCCTTCACAAGTCATCTGCAGTTTCTGCATAACTCCCCAAATATTCCCTTTAAATTTCTTATGCCATCCCATGATATAGTGAAACTACAATGGGGAAAATCACGATGTTGAAGGGATAATGGTGTTGTTTCCCTGTTTCTGTTCTTTCACATTGCATTTGTTCAGATAAGTCTCCCCATGCCTCCCTGTATTCTTCCCATTCAGCATGCCTTACAGTATGTTCGTGTAACCACAATTATTTAGCAGTTCCTCAATCATTTGACATTACATCAGTTCTCATTCTTTGATACTATAAGTGACTGCTATATGTATTTGAGACAATTTACTTCTTACCCCCTATCTTTGATATTAAAGTAAATATTTAATAGTGTCCTCAAAGAGAAACAAAGGGTATGGACATTTTAGTTACTTTCTTATCAAATTCCAGATCACCATTTAGAAGAATTGGGCCAATTCACAGCTTTGATTTACTGTTTTGTATTTGTTCTGTTTATGAGTCTCTTTCTGCTTAGCTGGGATGGTTCTCCAATGAGATATTTCACATTATCTTCCATTTTTTCATTCTTTTGGTTTTGTTTTATGATTTCTTGGTTTCTCATAAAGTCATTGGCCTCCATCTGTTCCATTCTAATTTTGAAAGAACTATTTTCTTCAGTGAGCTTTTGAACCTCCTTTTCCATTTGGCTAATTCTGCTTTTGAAAGTATTCTTCTCCTCATTGGCTTTTTGCACCTCTTTTGCCAATTGAGTTAGCTTAGTTTTCAAGGTGTTATTTTCTTCAGCATTTTTTTGGGTCTCCTTTAGCAGGGTGCTGACCTGCTGTTCATGCTTTACCTGAATGTCTCTCATTTCTCTTCCCAGCTTTTCCTCCACCTCTCTAACTTGATTTTCAAAATCCTTTTTGAGCTCTTCTATGGCCTGAGCCCATTGAGTGGGCTGGGATACAGAGGCCTTGACTTCTGTGTCTTTCCCTGATGGTAAGCATTGTTCTTCCTCATCAGAAAGGAAGGGAGGAAAAACCTGTTCACCAAGAAAATAACCTTCTATAGTCTTATTTCTTTTCCCTTTTCTGGGCATTTTCCCAGCCAGTGACTTGAATTCTGAGTGTCCTGTCCACACCCCACTCATCTCCAGATCCGCCCAGCTAGCGCTTGGGGTCTGAGATTCAAATGCTGCTTCCCAGCCTTAGGGCTTTGGGCGGGGGCAGGGCTGCCATTCAGTGTGAGATCAAGTTCAGGTGCTCAGGTGGGGGCAGGGCCGCCTCATGGGCTCAGTTACCTCAGGGGGTTTATGCAGAGACCTTCAACAATGGATCCAGGCTCCTGCCTGCTTGGGGAGCCCGGGTCTGCTCCCGCCTCCGCTGCTGCCTCCTGAGGGGGCCTGAATTATGGGGGCACCCCACACCCCTCTCAACCCACCAAAGAGACTCTCTCACTGACCCCTGTCACCTGTGGGTGGAGGGACCTGGGTGGCCACTGGAGATTCTGTCCCTGAAGCCTGCTCGGATCCGCTCCTCTCAGTGCTGCGCTATGGCAGGGCTGGGCTCTGCTCTGCATCCGCAGTGTGATGGACCTTTTGCGAGAGGTTTGCAGGGCTCTCTGGAACAGAAATCTCGTCCACTCTGCTGTTCTGTGGCTTCTGCTGCTGCAGAATTCGCGGGGGGTTCTTTTTTACAGATATTCTATGGGTTGTGGGTTCGGAGCTAGCGTATGTGCGTCTGTCTACTCCGCCATCATGTGGGATGGTTCTCTGACATTAGAAGGAACCTATCTCCAGGATCACATGTGAAGCCTTTTCAACAAGGTGGAAAATACCATTGCTCAAATTCTGCTATTACAGCCTTTAGAAACTAGGGTCATCTCTTCCCCACAATGAGACACTGATGTTGGAGTTTGTGGAATGATGGGAGTCAACTACAATAATGTCATGAAAAGCATGAGGCAGTCAAGTGGCAGAGTTGATAGAATATAGGATTTGGGGTCAGAGAGAACTGAGTTTGAATCCTGCCTTGGAAACTAGTTGAATGGCCAACTCACTTAATTTCTCTCAATTTTGGTTTCCTCATCTACAACATGGGGATACCTCACAGGCTTATTGTGCTGTAACAAATAAGGTAATATGCATAAAGCAATTCACAAATCTTAAAAAATTATATAAAATGAGTTATTCTTATGGAAATTTAGACTTGGAAAGAATCTTTGATATCACATAGTTATAACTGCTAGTTGTTACAGATAAAGGAAAATTAGACAGAGTTTAAGTAATATGCCTGAGATATAGTTAGTGAATCATAAAGCTAATATCCCAGTCCATGTCTCCTAGCTCACAGTTCAGCACTCTCTGTATTATATCATGCTGCTTTTCCTTATAAATCTACACTGTTGAGCATATTAGCTGAAGGAATCATTTTCAATACATATTTTATAACATTTTCATGTTTATAACATTTTTCAATATATATACATATATACATATATGACATTTTCAGGACTTGAAGTGTGGGAAAGTTGGAAAAAGAAAAATTTGAGAAGTCTTCAATACAAATCATATTGCCCTTTCTTTGTAGTAAATCTGGAGAAAATCATGGAAGGCTTTCAGACATAGCTGCTTAGGGTTTTCTTGTTATAGAATATGGTATTCCTGAAAATAGTATTTTTTTCCATTGGATAAGGAAAGTGGAATCCTACAAACTCTGTACAAGATTAAAATAGGAAACTACTAATTTAAATGGCATGTAACATAACCATCAGATCTTATGACCTAGGGCATAGCTTAAGTAAGATAGAAAATATATACCTGTAAGTTAAAATAAGCATTAAAATATCACTCAAATTATATCATTTTAATGCATGATAGGATCAAGGAACCTTAGAGGTTGCATTGGTAGTGATAGGATCATAGACCTAGAATTAGGAAAGTCATCAGCAGTCATCTACTCTAAGCCTTTCATTTCCCAGATGAGTAAACTGAGTTCTAGAGCTATTTAGGGACTTTCTAAAGGTCAGAACCAGACTTGAATCCAGGTCTTTTGACTCCAAATACAACACCCTTTCCATTATTCTCCCCCCCACCCCCACTCCCAAAGTATTGGAAATGAAGATTAACATGTATTGCCTACAAATTTCATTCTTATTTGTAGAAAAAGATCATGTCTTCTATCACTTTTATACATTCCATAACCCCTATAATTTAATTCTAGGCACATTACAGTGATTAACACTTGTAATTGCATTAAATTTAAGCCCTAGAAAATCAATTTCCACTAGTATAACACAATACTTTTCATTATATTTCTACTAACAAAACAGCCATCATCAGAAAGATATATCTTGACTGAAATTTTACTCATTAAAAATTAACAATATCTCGTATACTAAATCTGATACTTTAAAGAAATCATATATATATATTTGAAAAATATGTAATGATACTCATACCATTATCTGTAGCTGTAGCTCCAGTACTTTTTTATCTCTAGGATAAAACATAAAATCCTCAGGTTGGCATTTAAAACCCTACTCAATATGGCTTCTACCTATCTTCCCTATATTATTGCATATCCTTTCCCTTTGTGACTTCTTTGTTTCAGTCAACCCAACCTTCTGATTGTTCCCAATGTTGCCTCATCTACCTTTGTACCTTTGCCTAGATATGCTGACCCACCCCCACCCCATGGCCATTATGTACTCTTTCCTTATGTCTTAATGGTGGAATTCCTTGCCTCCTTCAAGATGTAGCAAAGGTGCTAACTCCTATAGGAGGCACTTTTTGGTTCCCTTAGTTGCTAACACTCTCTCCCTCTTAAAAATTCTTAGCCTTTAAACTTATGTATTCTATATTTACTTACATGAGAATCAAGGGTGTGCTGGACTCAGCTCATATAAGCTCTCAAGAACCATAGCCCAATTTTCAGTGTGTGCCATTACATCTTGGAAATACTTCACATCAGGGTAAGATTTCTTATATTGCTCATTGTCTAGACTTAAGAAAAGGATGGGAATATGTTAATAATCTATATTAAAATTAAAAGTGAATCCTGATTTTTCCAGTATCTGGTTGTTAAACATTTACCAGGATACGACTGCACAAAACTGTTTTATCTCCCCTCCCCCTTTCACTGTCCCAGTAAAATATAAACCGCTTGAAGGCAGGGAATATTGTATTTTGTCTTTCTATCCCCAGTATCTAGGATGTACATAGTAGGTGTTTAATAAAAATTTGCTACAGGGAAAAGAATATTGACTCTGAAGTTAGAGGAACTCAGTTCAAATCCTGCCTCAAACACTTGGTACTTACATGATACGAGTGGCAAATCATTTAACTTCCCTGGGCCTCAGTTTCCTTATCCGTAAAATGAGAGGGCCAGACAGTACCTTCTGCAATCTTTGATCTTATGAATGAATCGAGGGTTAGATTTGGAATCAGGAAGACCAAGCTTCCAATTTTGCCCCTGACACTAGCTATGTCATCATGATTTAGTTACTTGACGTCATTGATCCCTAAGCCTCAGGCAAATCTCGAAGACTATGCGTTGCAGATGAGATATACAATAAACACACACAAACAAAATAGTCTGTGCTACAGATCCATATGAATACATATATAAAATTTGGAAATATACTGTACCTAGTCTTCAATCTAATATGTTGTTAACAGCAGAGGTACTAGCTAAACCCAGCCTGCAAAACTCCCAAGGGTGGGTTGAATCAGATTTAATTGGGAAATGTTTAGCAAAATAAGTAACTAGGTGGTGCAAGGGATAGAATGCTGGGATTGCATTCAGGAAGACTTGTCTTTCTGAGTTCAAATCTGGCCCCACACACTTACAAGCTATGTGATCCTGGGCAAGTCACTTAACCCTGTTTGCTTCAGTTTCCTCATCTTTAAAATGAGCTGGAGAAGGAAATGACAAACCACTCCAGTATCAACAAAATAATTAAAATCAACAAATAATAAAAATCAATAAAATAATTGAAACACAATGAAACACAGATGATGTTAATTTGTGGTTTTCTAAGTTAATGTATGACCTACAGGAATCTGTTTTCATAGGAGTTTAATACCACTGATGACAGTGTTCCAAAAGTCTAAGCACAGTCTTAAACTTTAACAGTTTAAAATGGCCCAAAAACTTTTGGAACACCCTTCATAGAAGTATTTTGCAAAGAAAAGCCTGTATATGCCACTTTTAAATTCCCTGGCAAACAAACTAATGCAAGGGAAAAGTTGTAGGGAACTACATAAATCTATATTTTCTTTCCAACTTAAGCATTCTGGAGCCTAAAACAAAACAAAACTGGCCCTGACCAAAGACTTTCACCCATCAGGGATGCCAAAGTCAGTTCACACAAAGCAATTACAGTAAAAACCTGTGAGTTTTACAGGAGCTAAGGGAATACTTGACACATTTTCTTTTCCTCTATGTAAGAAACTTCTGTTGAGGCACCACTGTTTTCTTTCTACTTAACTGGAAAAAGTGAACTACCTGAAGAAAGGGCAACGATTCCTGTTTATTTTCTACATAAACCTGGGCAGATAATTAAAAATCAGGCTCCCATAAGGGGTGGATGGAAATCATGAGAATGGGGGAAGAGGGGGTTGTCTGTAAAAGGACACAGCCAATCTTACTGGACCGGCTCTTTCTTGGCATTTTCCTGCTAGTGAGAGTATAATCTGATTCAGAGCAGAAACATACAGTACAGTTAGCATTCAACTTTAATTGCAATGAGGTGACAACATACTGGGTAATGAGTTGTTTATGAGTTGTGGATGTGTTTACAATGAGTTGACAATGTGTTGGATAAAGTGTTCCTCTAAAGTTGTGGGTCTGTTTACAGTGAGCAGTGGGGGATGTTCATTAGTTGTCGATTTGTTTGTTTACATTGTTTTCCGATTTGCAATTGCTTCGGAACAAATTGCAGACTGATGAAGGATGATTGTTTGTGCGCCTTAATGATTTACTGGGGTAGCTTGTCTGAAAAAGTACTTAACTCTGTTTCATCTGTCAGTTTCCACTGCAAAAGCTCCTAGTCACAATAGTTTTATTAGCATAGCATGGACCATTTGTAAGAACATTATGCATCTAAGAAACCTCAGGACTTTGCTGTTCAGCCAGCGAATTTGGGCCAGCAGACCTGAACTGAATTCTTTCTGCTCCCTACGCACGTATGCCTTTTTATGTTATAACTCAGATAATAGGGTGTTCTCTAAACCTAAGTTACAGAAATAATTCAACAAAGACTTGTAGACAAGTTATGTTCAATAGCAAAAATTCTGCTGGTGTTTTCTATTTCTATAAAGGGACTTTTAAAAATGAACAAGTTAAATTATGGAATGGATATAGAATTATATAAAATCATTATCACCAGTGGTGGTGGCACAGTAGTGTAGTGGAAAGAGACCTAGAAGTGGAGACTCAGTTTGAATGCTTGCTTTGCCACCCCTTTATGACCTTGTATAAATCATTTTATTTTTCCAAGTCTTAATCCCCTCATTTATAAAATGAGAAGGATGGATTAGATTATTTCTTAAGTCTCTTGAAGATATAAATTCTGTGAGTATCCTTTAAGAACCACCAAATTTTATAATGCTCCTTGTATTGACAAACTCATCTTAAATCAAGGTAGTCTGCAATATGAGAAGACCAAGTCATCATAGGTAGAGAGGGCAGGCAAGTCTTTAGAGTCAGAAAGACCTGAATTCAAGTTCTGACTCTATTACGTGATATTTCTATGATGTTGATCTGTTTTGGTGGAGGGAGTTTCCTTACCCGGATTTTCCCAAATTCATGGGATCACAGGTTTGGACAATGAAAAATACCACAATAATGATAAAATCTGTATATTATAATAATGCATTTCATTACTTCAAAGATTTGTTGTTTGTTTGTTTTGAGATTGGGTCTCCCTAACTGGCCTAGACTGAAAGTTCAATGACCAACCATGTCCCTATCCCAGTACTCAGCAGTACAAGACTTTAATCCACTCCACCATTCTGACTTGGGCTGATCACCCCTCCTGAGGCAGCCTGGTGGTCTTCTTTTCCTGGGGGCTCATGTTAAGGATGTCAGACTTAGTTTGGACACTTAACGAACTTTGGCCTTACTACATCTCAGAACTTCCAAACTCAAGGGGCGGAGCCAAGATGGTGGAGTAGAAAGACACACATATGCAGGCTCTCCCCACACAGCTCATAAAATTCCTGTAGAGAGGGACTCTCAACAAATTCTGGAGCAGCAGAAGTGCAGAACAACAGAGTGGAGGAGATTTCCAGCCCAGGGTGACCTGAAAGGCTCACAGGAAATGTCTATTGCACCAGACGCAGAGGGGAGTCCAGCCCAGCCTTGGCTGTGTGGCACACCTCTGGGAGGAGGACACCTCAGGAGCGGTGGAATCTCCAGTTGTGGAATCCCCAGTAACAGCAGCACCAGGTTCACAGTTCCCTCAACTCACAGGCTCCAACAGTCAGTGACAGGGTTTTTCCAGCTGGCCAGGAAGGGAAAAGGACCTTCCCACAGCCCTGGCCTTAGGCAGCTGCCACAGAGGACACATAGGGCAGGCAGCAGCAGTTCCCATGGCAGCCCCTACGCAACCCACATCCATTGTTGGATTGTAAAACCCCTGGGGCCACTGAGCAGCCCATTCTTGCCTCAGCCCTGTGTGGAGGCCCTGGGGGAGCTAGTGTTTATCTTACACTGAATGGCAGCCCTACCCCAACAGCTTATCTGAAAATTAGCCCCCAGTGCTGGCTTGTCAGAACTGGAGGTCAAGTGGATATGGAGAGGAAACCACTAAGATTCTGGGCACAAAGATCTCTACCTGCTCCCAGACCAGTGTAGGCGCTTGATTGTGCCACCTAGGAGGAACTGAGATCTTACAGATTCCCAGAGTATACCCTACTCTTGACAAAGGACCCAAAAGTCAAGTAAATGGTTGGGAAAATGCCCAAAAAAGGGAAAAAAAATAAGACTATGTAAGGTTACTTTCTTGGTAAACAGATATCTGCTTTCATCCTTTCAGATGAGGAAGAACAATGCTTACCATCAGGGAAAGACATAAAAGTCAAGACTTCTGTATCCCAAACATACAAAATAAATATTCAATGGTCTCAGGCTATGGAAGAGCTCAAAAAGGATTTTGAAAATCAAGTAAGAGAGGTGGAGGAAAAGCTGGGAAGAGAAATGAGAGAGATGCAAGAAAAGCATGAGAAGTGGGTAAACACTTCCTAAAGGAGACCCAAAAAAATACTGAAGAAAATAACACCTTTAAAAATAGGCTAACTCAATTGGCAAAAGAGGTTCAAAAAGCCAATGAGGAGAAGAATGCTTTCAAAAGCAGAATTAGCCAGATGGAAAAGGAGGTTCAAAAGCTCACTGAAGAAAATAATTCTTTAAAAATTAGAATGGAAGAGATGGAGGCTAATGACTTTATGAGAAAGAAGAAATCACAAAACAAAACCAAAACAATGAAAAAATGGAAGATAATGTGAAACATCTCACTGGAGAAACAACTGACTTGGAAAATAGATCCAGGAGAGATAATTCAAAAATTATGGGACTACCTGAAAGCCATGATCAAAAAAAGAGCCTAGACATCATCTTTCATGAAATTATCAAAGAAAACTTCCCTGATATTCTAGACCCAGGGGGCAAAATAAATATTGAAAGAATCCACTGATAGCCTCCTGAAAGAGATCCAAAAAAAGAAACTTCTAGGAACATTGTGGCCAAATTTCAGAGTTCCCAGGTCAAGGAAAAAATATTGCAAGCAGCTGGAAAGAAACAATTTAAGTACTGTGGAAATATAATCAGGATAACACAAGATCTAGTGGCTTCTACATTAAGGGATTGAAGGGCGTAGACTATAATATTCCAGAAGTCAAAGGAACTAGGACTAAAACCAAGAATCACTTACCCAGCAAAACTGAGTGCAATACTTCAGGGGAAAAAATGGTTTTTCGATGAAATAGAGGACTTTCAAGCATTCTTGATGAAAAGACCAGAGCTGAAAAGAAAATGTGACTTTCAAACACAAGAATCAAGAGAAGCATGAAAAGGCAAACAGCAAAGAGAAAACGTAAGGGACTTACTAAAGTTGAACTGTTTATATTTCTACATGGAAAGACAATATTTGCAACTCTTGAAACTTTTGTCAGTATCTGGGTAGTTGGTGGGATCACACACACACACACACACACACACACACACACACACACACACACCCAAACTTAAGCAATCTATCAGCCATAGCTTCACTAGCAGCAGGATCCAGGTGTGTGTCACAAAACCTATCCTCAATAATCTTTGAAATAACTTTTTTTACCCTGTGAAAAACAGAAAAATCTGAAAAAGAGAACTATATTTCTCCTCAAGATCCCCTAAGGATTCCTTAGAATCCACTATATTTTCCTGTTACATGAAAGAGCTCCTAGGTTGCAGCATCTTTGTCCACCCTGTTTTTCTTTCTTGATTCTTTGTATTACTTTAAGGAAGACACTAAAAATGAGGATATCCACAATCAGCCAATAAATCTTTCCATGGGTCGGGCACTGTGTTCAATCAATGCTAAGGATACAAAGAAAGGCAAAAGATAGTGTCTTCTTTTGGAGACTCACAGTTTAATGAGGGAAACAACATGCAAACAACTATGCACAAAAAAGATCAATTGTAAGTAATCAACAGAGAGAAGGCACTAGCACTAAAATTAAGTGATAGTCAGAGATAGGTCCAAGCTAACGAAGCAACCCACTCTTTCTTCAAAAGAAAGAGGATGAACTTATATGGTTAATTCCCGGTTCATAAAATATGATCTAAAGAAAAAAGACAAAGTAAGCCTCAGAACCAAAATGCTGAGGAATGTAATGTAAAAATAAAGAAAAGAAAACTCCATAACATATGTAGTACCATCTTTTCTTAAAGGTGTGTTTGGGTAAGTCAGGTGATAAGTTGCTTCCAATTTTTTAACCTGATACCTTTCTACCTATTGGAAATTTTCAGCTGATAAAAAGGTACAGAATTCTATGGTGCTAGAACTAGAGATCATCTTATCAGGTTGCTTGATTATATAGGTTAAGGAGCTGAGGTCTTGATTTACCTAAGATCACATAGCCTATAAATAGAAGCTAGGATTTGAACTCAAATCATCTGCTATTTCCATTATATTACATTTCGTCATTCCGGGGAATTGATTTTTCCTGATTCACTCAGAAGTGATTCTTCCTTCTTTGAATTTCTTAGAACACTATTTGACATCCTCCATCTTTAATTGTTTGGTAAATGGTAAAGTTCAAGAGCACAAAAGAGCCAGGAGAGGAATGAACATGATTGGCTTAGGCTCTTTCTCCAAATGGAAGTTCTAGGAGGAATTCAAAATTGAAATGAAAGAAAGGAGATGAAGAGATAATGGAATGTTACAGGGAGAGAAGACCACAGACCCTAAGGGATCTTGTAGGATAAGAAGGCAATTGAAGCATATTGGCGAAGTCCAAAAATTTGGAAGAAGAGCTGGAAAAGGAATGAAGGATGATTGATGTGGGCTCTTCATGAAAATGAAGGTTCTAGGAAGGACTTATCAATGAAAAAAGGGTGCTACAGAATTAGAAGGAGAAAGCAACTGAGAACCTTTTGTCCTAAAAGGGTCTTTCTGTGTGTGGGTCTTTTTTTGGGGAGAGAAGTATTTATGTTTATTACAAAGAGTTTAATTTGTTCCTTTTTAAATGATCATGGGTGATGGAAGTGGGAAGGAGAGAAAATAAATGCTTGTTAATTGGAAAAGAAATTGCTTTTCCCCCCAGAACAATCAGGATTAAGTGACTTGCCCAGGGTCACACAGCTAGTAAGTGTCTAGGATCAAATTTGAACTCAGGTCCTCCTGACTCCAGGGCCAGTACTTTATTCACTGTGCCACCTGGTGTAGCAGTAAGCACGTTGATACATATCCAGGATGACCTGCTTGCACAGATTGTTAGATCTACTTTTCTCAAAGAAAAGCAACTTTTGAGGGGTCAACAATCTTCTTTAATCATATCTACCAACCGAAAAAATACAAGCAGAGAAATAAAGACCAACAGACTGTCTATGGTCTAACTGTCTGACCATAAGCAAAAATACATCACAGATCAAGACTATTACATATATACATAGTTTCCAGAGAGAGAAGTACCAACTTCTGGGTTTTCAAAGTAGGAGTGGGGCAGGAGGGGTTCCTTAATGACTACCCAGAGTCTCATCTGCCACACAAACCTTTTTTTCCAAGAATGAGTCCTCAAAGCAAAACCTTACCTTAGAAAATATATAGAGGCAGAAGGCTTCACAAGCCATGTGCTTCAGTGCCTAATTACCAAAAGATATGAAAGCTGTCAAGCATGCAAGCCTCCCCACAAGCAAACTTTCCCTTTAAACAAGTTCCTTCCCCAATGGGCTCCACCTGGGTTGGGAAGACCTAGAACTCTCTAAAAATGTTTTTAAGTAAATGATCATTTCATTTTCACTTTTTTCATCCCCAAGGATGAATGGGGAGTAACAGTTAAATTATTGTTAAACATATAACTCAAAAGATCCATATTGCTTATTTGGACTTCAGGAGCCAATGTAGTGCCTTACATTTATTTACTCTGATATTATCTAAGAATACAAGTGAGAGAAGATAATACCAACTTCTGGCCCACCTCCTTCCTACTTGTTATGTTATCAAGACGCTGAGAGCTTGGAAAGAAAAATGAAATGAAATAAAAACCTTCAGTATTTTTCAACATGCCACCCCTAAAGCAAATCTGGCATTGGGACCTGTAGATGAGGTAACAGGCAAAGCATTGCTATGTTGCTTTCAGAAGATTGTGCTTACATATTCATGCTCTGAAAGGATTTCCATCTTAGAAGCTTCTGTTCATCTAACCAGATACTTTGCAAGTAAAAATGCATGAAATTTAGACCTGCTTTTCACATGGCCATTTTTTATGGCCTACCATTTTAGCACTGTGACAGGGGTAGACACCTATAAACGTAGAATATGATGGATTCAATTGCAATGCAGCCTGGATGCATATGAAGGTAGTATTTGCCCTTCAGTGCAAATACATTTTTATGTCAAAGGGAATCCATTGAAATTAATAGGGCATTATCCAAGCAATAAGTACCATTGTAGATACAATGCAGGTCTCTCCAGTGAGAAGACAGATTTTCTCTAAATAATGTGCAAAATGAAAATGGTAGGGAGGAGTAAGAATGAGTTAATGTATTAAGAAATGATAAAAAAAATTAATATCCTTAAGAAGGAAAGATGGGTCTTTTGGATGGATGCTATGAAGAATCTGACAGGAGTGAGATCTATTGGCAACGTGAAGTGAATGATGTTAGAAAACCATAGAAAAAGTGGATTTGGACACAGGCATCTAGATTATTGGCAAAAACATCAGAGATGGAGCCAAAATCTTTGAACATAGATTTGTTAGTATGCTTTGCACATCAACAAAATAGAAATATCGACATTTTCTTCAATCTTCAGGACCTCTGAAGTCTCTCCAAAATAGGAATTATGCACAAATGAGAAAAACAAATTCAGGTTTCTCCATAATCTAGGATGCCAAGAACCCAAAGAAGATAAAAACACAAGGAACTAAGAGCAGAAAAAATCTTAGCTCCTAACTTGTGCTCATTTAGTACTACCCCCTAACCCTCACCTTCCTCCACTCTCGGGGCAGCAGGGCTTTATGAGGCAACTCAGGTACTTAGAACAGAACTCAGATCTATACTTTGACCTTTTCTCCCTTCCTTGCTTGGGCTTCAATAGCTACAGAGTTTAGCCAGACTATGGAGGAACAAAGAATACAGGAAAAGGACATGTATGTAGCTAGGTGACCCCCCCCCCCAACCTTGAGGGAAAGAGCCCAGCATCCAATTAGGGCCAGTTCTGTCACCCAAGAAGTCACTTGGGACAGCAGCTAGGCTAGTGAAGTATGAAGTGCCCACCATGGGCAATCTGAGATGCTTTGAGATCCAGTCCCCAGGGAAAGTGCCATCCAAAGAGAGGGAGATAAAGAAGTGAGCAACAGAGGAAAATGCAAGGGAAAAGCTGATATTCCTAGAGATCTCAGGGGGAAGAAAATTCAGCTAAAGACCTTGAGCATAAGCAGACAAACTAATAAAAAAGATATTAATAGCAGAAGAGATAATGGCCTTCAGATAAGATAAAGAAGTCCATATATCGGCAAATAAATATTTCAGAACAAAGGAAAATGAAGTAATACCTGATGAGGCAGAGGATTTTGTGTATCCCCTAGAGAGCATGGAACTATAGCAGGATATTTTTGAATGGTTTAAAAAGGAAATAAGAAAAATGAAAGCAGAATGTATGACCTGTGCAGTTGCAGTAACTGTCAGAATAGAAAGATCTTGAATTCATGCCAAGTCTCACCAGAGAGATAAAAGAGAAAAAAACTGATTGAGAATGCAAATAGATGGATGTGAAAAACAATCTTGAAGAAGAAAAGCAAAAAGCAATAATATCAAAAGAAAGTATCATTTCCATACAAACAAAATATCCTGCTCTTGAAGACAAATTGTAGATAGATATATAGATGCTAGATAGAAATAGATGGATGGATGGATGGATGGATAGATAGACAGACAGAGACAGAGAGATAGATAGATAGATAGATAGATAGATAGATAGATAGATAGATAGATAGATAGATAGACAGACAGACAGACAGATAGATAGGTGATTTAAGAATCACAGGGCTCCCAGAAGAAAGTCAAAAGATCCAAACACCACAATGTGTGAAATAATATATAAAACTGTCCATAACTTCTAAACACAGAAAACAGTGCCAATCAAAAGAATTCATAGATTTTCTCCTGAGTATAGTTTGCTTTGTCAGTGAAGAAATAGTCTATGTACACCACACTTAGAGTTTAGTTCCCTTTGATTAAATCTGTTCTCCTTCATCTTTCTCCTGTCAATATTCCTTCCTAGACTGAACTGTTTTTCAGGAACTTTTTACAGTACCCACAGTATCTTTCTTGTCACATGACCATCATTTTTTAAAATTGACATGTCCTATCACTTTTCTTTTTTACTTAAAATGAAATGTTTATTAATATCCTTTTCCTTTTTATAAATATTTTATTGATGCTTTAAAATAATTCTATAATTTTCACTCATGCCGCTCTTATCTCAAACTCTTCCTGGGAATATAAGGATATAAATGAATGAAACAAATTCAAACACTGACTGTGTCTGCCAGCATATGCTTCAATTCAAGATTTAAAAAAATAACACATGTAGATAATGCATCTGTTGGCCTTAAAACACTAAATAAATATTAGCTATTATCATCATCATCAATGTTATTTACCTGTCATCTGTCCCTTCTCTATTAAAAAGATACAGTACAATACAATAATAACATTATTGCGTTCATATGCCACAATTAAAAAAAATGATACTCCAGTTAATGGATGTCTACTTTCTTTTCAGCATCTTACTACCCTTGAAATATTCTATGAATATTTTGGTATGAGATGTTATTAATATTTAGTTATTTATGAGCACTTTCCCTCTATCCTTGATTTCTGTGGAGGTAAAGTCCCAGGAGTGGTATCATTGTGTGAAAGAATATGAAAGACTTAGTCACTTATCTAACAGAGTTCTAAACTGTTTCCGAATTTTGACCATTTTACAGATCTACTCACATTTATTGGCATCTTTGTCTTTCTATATACCTTTCAACCTTGAGTTATTTCCATCTTTCATGATCTTTGCCAATTTACTGAGCATGAAGTGAGTGGCTTTCCCACTTCCTCTTATAGTATCTTTCATTGAATCTATGGCAGCAAGTTTTAGAAAAGAAACAAAAGAAAAGACAACTGATTGGGAGTGCAAATGCATGAAAGGGAATGAAAATTTGGAAGAAGAGACACAAAACCCATTAACACTGTTGATTATTTCCTATTTATTTTGTATATAACTTGTAGGTATGTAGTTGTTTGCATCTGGTTTCCCCCATCAAATTGTGAGCTCCTTCAAGGAATGAACTCTCTTTTGCCTTTCTTTGTATTCCCAGTGCTTAATGCAGTACCTGGAATAAAGTAAGTGCATAATAAATGCTTATTGACTGACCAACTAACAAGCTTTAACTACTATTTCTCATATTGTTTGTTATTTGGGGCAATTTTTATGTTTTTTTGTGATTTGCCTTTCTTATTTTGAAAGCTTGTTCATATCTTTTGACCACATCTATTGAGGAAAATCTCCCAGTTGTGGATGTGATACTTGCCCCCATTTTATGGGTGAATAAACAGACTGAAAGGAACGTTGTTTAAGGAAGCAAAATATTGGAAGAGAGGCCTAATATAAAACCAAATGTTTGTAGTATTACTTTTGGAGGAAGCAAAGCACTGGAAGTAAAGTAGGTGTCAGCTGATGGGGATGTAGTTAAACTATGTGGGGTACATGAATATCACAAAGAATTAAAAATGATCAAAAATGGCAAATATGAGGGATTCAGGGAAATATGGGAAAACTTACATGATCTGACATGGAGTGAAAGAAACATAAATGGAAACAGAAGCTATTGATGAAAAGAATGCTAAAATGAAACAGAATGATATATAATTATAATGAGCAGCCTTAGGCCCTCAGAAGAGATAAGTACACCTTTTGTCTTTTAACAGACATGAAGAACTGTAGGTTTGAAATGTGACATATGCTGTTAGACCTGGTTTCCATGTTTGCCTCAACTTTTTTTTAAAGTCTTGGTTGCAAGGGAAGAACCACTGAAAAAGGGAAAGCAGAGAGATATATAACTGGAAACAAATGTGAGAAAAATCCAAAAGTTATCAATGAAACTTAAAAATAATAATAACATTTAAAAAACCCTATAAATCTAAATTATTGGTACATAAGTAAGATTAGATAACATATACACAGCTATAAAGTAAGCACAGAAATAATTGAATTTTTACAATTCAGAGATCTGAGTGGTGAAATTGTCCTATCTGGAACTGAAAATGAATTCTTTTCACAAAATATTGACCAAGTGATTATG
Source organism: Notamacropus eugenii (assembly GCF_028372415.1). NCBI lineage: Eukaryota > Metazoa > Chordata > Mammalia > Diprotodontia > Macropodidae > Notamacropus > Notamacropus eugenii. The sequence continues at coordinate 20,970,615 of NC_092878.1, forward strand.
TAGTTCTTGTTTGAAGAGTTTAGAGGAGGAGGAACATACTATCTCATGAATCAATATATTCCTTCCTTCTTTCTTTTTTTCTTGAAAATCACTAGTTGTTAGGGAGCTTTTCCTTCCACAAAACCTAAAGATTCCTCTTTTCCTTTTCTACCCATTGCTCCTAGTTCTGACCTCTAGGGTCAAGCAGAACAAGTCTACTCTTTCTAGAAATAAAGATATGATAGATACATACATACATAAATTTTTTTGTTTCCTCAACAATCATCAATAAACACAGTAATAATAATCACTGGAAGATGCATGATGCAGCGTGCCAAGGGTTGAATTTGGAGTCAGGAAGATCTGAGTTCAACTTCTGTTTCAGACATCTACTAGTTGTATGATGATGGGCAAGACACCCTTTCTCAGTTATGATTTCCTCATCTGTAAAAATCCCATTTCCTCCAACCAGTGTCCATATATGGAGTTCAAAGTCCTTTGCCATTCTAGATGCCCACCTCTGTTAGTCTTCTTCTCAGTTTCCTGCCTTGAACAAATCTTTCCAAATCAGATATTCTCAAGGGGATTTCCATTCAATTCCACATCAAGTATATGTAACAGAATTTGGAGTACTTACAGAGTCAAATTGAAGCAATTCCTCAATTAGGAAGGAAGACCTTCCTCTTTCTCCTAACATTTACAGTAATTTTGTCAAATAACCAAACAGAAACAAAGCCAAATGGAATGAGAAATGGGAATTTGGTTTGAGTGGAAAATCACAGAACCACAGAATTAGAGCTAGAAGAGACCTTAAAGATTCCATAGTTCAACCCTCTCATTTTACAGAGAAGGAAACTGAGGCCCAGAGAGATAATGTTAATTATCCAAAGTCATAAAGGTAGTAAAAGGGAGAGCCAAGATTTGAACCTAAACTCTTTTACTCCAACTCCAGAGCTCTTTGTATAATTGAGAGAACAAAGGAAGATATCTGGAAGAAAATATCCATTCACAAAAGGGAAGATCTCTGTCTCTATAGATATAGATAGATCATTGGATAGATCTATATCATATACATATAAATCGATGTCTCTCTAAATATACATATCTATAGATATAATTCTTCTCTTTAGATATATATTTAAAATATAAATATTATATATATATATCCCCTTTTAAAATCTGCTTCTCTTTTATTTTTCAATGACTGTGACCTTTTAAGATGTGAAAGGGCCCTTAAATGAAATACATTATATTGAAGCAATTTATCAAAATGTCACACAACAGTTGATGCCAACCGCTAACAAGATATTGTATTGCCTTCTCTAATTGGGTTGCACACCCAATTATGGATGTCTATAAATGCCTCTTTGATTGGCAGTTTGGGAGTAAACAGAAGTCATTATATATGAGGTCATTTCACATAAATATTTGCAAAAGAGGGATGGTTATGCAATGAAGAACTTTCGCAGAAGAACTATTCCGGGATGATCAAGATTGCCTGTTTTTCATGAATCTCTATTTTACAGGAATGTTTCCCATTCCCCACTGTCCTCCCCCCCTCCACCCATGTGGATGAGCTCCAATAACTGCCCACAGTGCTTTACCTCCAGAAATGCTCTTGGCACACTATTCTGCAAAAATAGGAAGTGCACTGGAAATTACTCATAAAGCATAAATACCACATGTCAAAGTCAGTGAGCTTTGGATGAACTATAAAGGGTTTCCATTATTTAGGTCTATGAAAGTGAAGGAAACAGAAATATGCCGAGTAATATAAGACAACGGAACCAGGAAATTTACAGAAGGCTCAATCTGTGAATTTGATTTAAATTGTTAGGTTACATTCAAACTAGTCCATTTAAGACATTAATGATAGATTGTGACAGTGATCTGGCCCAAGTCAGAAAGAGTAAAATGTCAGATTTCCCAAGGTTGCTCTACAAAGTATGTATAATGAGTCCCTTTCCTTAATCTTTCCTGAAGCAAACTTTTGTCTGTTCAAAATTATGTGACCATGGAAGACAAAAGGACAATGCATTCCACAACTACCAGAGATGCTTCTCAGCAACAATTATCTTAAATATTAAATCAGCCATGCAAATTAGCCCAAGTACTCAGGCCCATGTCCCAAAATAATTAAGCTGGGCCAGAGCCAAGCCATGCTCTGAGAATTCTAATAAAAATTGAAGTGATGCCTTAACAAAATTAGTCCTGATGCTGTTGAAACTCACTGGCAACAGATGCAGCACCACCATGAAGCAGTCTGGCCAGATTAGGTCCCTTCCCCCAGAGGGCAGTAAGGGAACACTTAGATAGAAACAGCCAAAGTGACTTATGAATCCATAGGTACTCACCGAGTACCAAAGGAATTTCATTAAGTCATTTGTGAAGCCTTATCTGGCTTCCTTCTGATCAGTACATTTAAAGATAATTGGTGTCTGATTGCCCTAGAATGGTACATTTGTAAAGGGTAGAAATTCCATTATCTACCCCTGAGCATAAAACTAAAAAATCTGTGAAGAACTTGGGAAGAACCTCCAAACCACTGTTAATATGTATTTAAATACATCAGGTTCAGGGTGAAGATGGGCACAGGGGAGGGTGGCAAAAAGTTTATTGGAGAATGCTGGTTCAGTTTTAAGAAATCAAACAGACCAAATGTTTACAAATGACTCAGAAGTTTCCTTATCTACATATCAATTAAAAAAAAAATCAGTACCCATATATTAAGCACTTACTATGATCCAGGTAGCAGCTAGGTGGTGCAGTGGATAGAGCACCAGTGTGGGAGTCAGGAGGACCTGAGTTCAAATCTCACCTCAGACCCTTGACATGCACTAGCTGTGTGACCTTGGGCAAGTCACTTAACCCCAATTGCCTCCTCCTGGGTCATCTCCAGTCATCCTGAGGAATTCAGATGGCTCTGGAGGAGAAGTGAGGCTGGTGACCTGCACAGCCCTCCCTCACTCCAAACAAAGTCAAGTGCAAGTCATGTCATTATTTCTCTGATGGCATGGTCTTCTTTGTCAGTGAAGGACGAATATCCAGGCACTGTGCTAAATACTAGAAATATAAAGACAAAAACAAAATAATCCTTGCCCTCAAAGACCTTATATTCTTTTAAAATTAACTTGGTTTACTACAACCATACTTTGGCATTGTATTACTCAAAATTCTAAAGACTTTCAAAGTTATTTTTCTGTATAATGTTTTTATCATTGTATAGAATCTTCAAGCATTTTACATTCTAATGAGGGAGACACCACATAAAAATATAGTTATTTACATGATCCATACAAAACAGACCCAAAGTAATCTCTGAAAGTAAGTCATTTCCAGAAAAGAGATGGAAGGCATTTGACATGGCTAGCACTGAAAAATTACAAATATGAAATTGGTTAAATCTTAACAGATGGAGAAAGACTGGTTATCTCTGTGAGAATTACAGCTGAATCAGTTGTGTGCAGTCAAGCCGTCTCATGGAGGAAAGGTCAGTTTGAAATTAGAAGGAAGGATGAAATCAAGAAGATACTGCACATGATTGTAACAGCTTCAACCAGACCCATTCAAATGAGTTATAAATCCTTCAAAATGAAAAATGGAAAAAGAAAAAAGATGCTGAAATGGATCATTATTTCTTTCTAAAGCTATACTAATATGTAAAAGCAGCTACAATAACATGAAAGCCAAAGGATCCCAGAGACCACTTTAGGCATCAAAAACTTGATGTTCTTTCCAAACAGAGAGGCATAAAAGTCAAAGGGAATGCTGGCTTAACCTTAAAATTCATTTATAAAATACTACTGAGGAGTATGATGGAATATTAAGAATAGTACTGCCTTGTAAAACAACCAAAAACATTGAAAATGAAACCAAATCTATAGACAACTTGATGTGAGACCCACCTGCATCATATCATCCTAGGAGATAAAATTGAGGGATGGGGAGAAAAATACACGGAAAATAGAATAGATATGAAAAATTTTCTGTACTAATGTATTTTCATTATCAAGGACGGTTAAACAAGCATATGCCATATCCTAACAACTCAGTGAGGACGTAGAAATGGAGTATGGTTGTTCTTTGTTCTTGAAGATGTCCAAAATGACCCCACTATGTTAGGATCAAGGTGCAGCATATCCTACCATGGCTGATCCAACTAATATGAACTGTGAAGGGTCTACCACAGGTCAGGAACAAATAGTCCATATGAACATTTGCAGTGGGGATGTCTCTAAATTTGTGTCTCATGCTCCATTTGAGCTACTACAACTCTACTTTGGGCACTGAGCATATCATCTTCTTTGATGAGGGCATGCCATGCTGAGCAGTCTTGTGCCGATGTCTCCTATATTTCACAATAGATGTCAAAAGTCTTCAGAAAGGTCTCTGTATCACTTTTTCTTACCTCCACGTGAGTGCTTGCCTTATGTGACTTTTCTGTAAAACAGTCTTTTAAACAATGAAGTATGATTAGAAAGAATTTAGTACACGATAAATAAATGTATTCTAAATGTGACATATCTCAAAAGCATGAGAGATCATTTTAACATTAAAATCAAAGAAAGAGTAAAAAGACAAAAAGGTTCAAAAATATTTACAGCATCTCTTTTTATGATAGCCCCAAATCGAAATCGAAGGAGGTGTCTACCCATCAAGGAACACTTAAACAAATTGTGGTATATGGATGTAATATGTGGTATAAAAACCTGGCAAAATGGAGAGTCTCAGACAAAACTGAGAAGATTTCTATGAACTGATACAGATCATATTGAGCCGAATTAGGAGAACTATTTACACAATCATTGCAACATAGTATAGATACAATTTTGAAAGATCTAACAACTATAATCAGTACCAATGATTATAGGATTACAAGTTCAAAAGAATGAAAATAAAATATGCCATTCAACTTTTGTCAGAGGGGATAAGTGTAAAATGTAGTCAGAGGTGCACAATTTCAGACATAGCCAGTAAGGAAATTTGTTTCGAGGGACTACATGTAGAGGGATTTTTGTTATTGTTTATTTTTTCCCCTTAGTCTGCTCAATTTGGGAGGGGTAGTAGAGGAACAAAGAAAAGATATATCAAGGAGAAGATTCCAAAAGAATGGAGAAATGATGGAAAACCTCATGATTTAATTAAAGTGACCAAGAAAATATGAATATTCTCATTTTTTATAGGAAAAATGTCATAAGAAAAATCTCCACACATATCTAGAGCCTACTTGGTGGAAACATGAGAAAAAAACAGGCATGATTGTGTGAATGATTTCCTATAGTTGGCTGAAAGTTGCAGAAAATGCAAATGCCTGACATATTTATTGTATATTGATCTTTTAAAAAAAGTCTTTCACAACTGAGCAAAATTAATCCTGTAAGGCTCTTCTCCAAGAAGGAGTTTCTTATAACTTTCTTATTAAGTTTTTTTTTATCAATCAGCTGACAGTGGATAGAGTGTTGGACCTGGAATCAGGAAAACCTGAGTGCAAATCCAGCCTCAGACACTTAATATCTGTTTACTTCAATTTCTTCAGCTATGAAATGGGGATAAGACCAGTATCTACTTCACAAGGTTGTAGCAAAGATCAAATAAGATTATATTTTTAAAGTACTTAGTAACTGGCACATAGTTGGTTTTATATAAATGCTTCTTCCCTTCCTTTCCCCACATGAATACACTAAGATCCTATGTGTTGTTTTTGTTGTGCAGTCATTTCAGTTGTCTCTGACTCCTCATGATGCCATTTAGGGTTTTCTGGGCAAAGATACTGGAGTGGTTTGACATTTCCTTCTCCAGCTCTTTTTACAGATGTTGAAACTGATGCAAACAGGGGTAAGTGACTTGCCAGGGCCACATATCTAGTGTCTGAGGCCAGATCTGAACTCAAGAAGATGAGCTTTCCTGACCCCAGACCCAACACTCTACCTGAGTCACCTAACATTTCCAATTATTATACTAGGTAAGGCCTAAAACAAGGATATGCATGCTTGCCAAAGTTGTCTACTATATAGGATCTAAATGGAGGAGGAATTTCTCATAGGTCATTAGATCCTCCAGATGCTCCTGCTTGTAACTAATATTGTGTATCAAGTCCCTGTTCATTATCAGGGCTTCTCCAGGAAAAGATCCAGTGATAAGATTAACCATCCCTACAAGAACAGATAAACAGATGGAAAATGCTGTCTACATTATTGTTTTGGTATTCGATGGCCAACTCAGTGAATCAGCATACCTAGGACAGGCCCTACAGATAGATAATTTCCATGGTGCCTGAGAATGCAAAGGAGAATAGCCATTGAATCTGAATTAGTATTTTTTAAAAAAATTTTATCGTCTCTTTTCTTTTGTCATTGGTAAATATATATATATATATTTCACAGGTGTCTCAATTAATCCAATTCTAATCTTGAATCACTGGGCTAAGCTACATAAGGCAAATACACCCAGGTTATTAAAGTCAAAATGCATACAAAGTAAATAATAGAAAGTGACTTTAGCAGGGGCATCCCAGGGAAATCAGGAGAGACAAGGGGTGCCATTGAGATCACCTTTGAAGGATGCTGGAGATTTGAGGAGACAGAAGTCAAGTAAGACTGTATTCTCTCTGGGGCATGGGACATAGGCTATACAAAAGCAGAGTTGGAAGATGGGATACAAGCAACAGCAATTGGACCAGAGATCAGGGATGAATATATAGTTTGGAAAATCACCTGCATAAATATGGTAGTGAAATTGCAGGAATGAATTAGATCAACAAAGGATGGAATGGAAAGAGAAAAGAGGGCCATGTTTCCTTGGGAGAGGCATAGACAAGTTTAACTAAGGAGTTAGTCAAGGAGATAAAGCATGAATAATTGGAGAGGATTGGAGGAATTCCAGGAATCTGTATTGTTTCTGAAGCCAAGGGAGAAGAAAATGTTTAGTAGGAGTACACATGAGTTTGGGGGTGGGGGTCTTGGGGAAATACTGTGAAAAGCTACAGACACATCATGATCTGATGTGATGAACTACAGTTAGTGATGTAGAAATGGTCATTCAATTCCAAAGGACTCCTAACAAAAATACTCAACTCCAGGGAGAAAACTGATGAATTCTGAGTCCAGATTGAAGTATACTCTTTCCATTTTTTTCATTTTTTGCAGTTTGATTAATGGGGAAATATGTTTTGCATGACTTGACATGTATAATTAATCTATCGCTTGCTTCCTCAATTGGTTGAGGTGTGAAAGGGAGGGAAAATACTTGGAACTCAAAATTTAAAAAAAATAATGAGAAAGTAAATAAATAATAAATAACTTAAAAAGAAATGAAGGTCATTGATGACTCTTGTGAGAGTAATTTTTCACTAGCATAGCTCGGAGGAAACTGAATTATAAGAACTTGAGAAAAAAGGGGATTTTGAGGCAGATAACTTTTTAAAAAACTTTTGCAGTGAAGTAAGGAGAGATGAGATGGTGATTTAATGGATTAGAAAGGTCAATAACAGGTTTTTTTTATTATTGAAGAAATCTGAGTATCTGCTTGGTGGTTAGATGGGAAGAAACCACTGGCAAAAGCAAGATAGAAAATTCATAAGGCAGAGGCGATGAGTGCTGAATCAAGGTTCTAGAAGAGGTGAAATGGAACCAAGGCCTAGACAGAAGAATTAGCTTCAATGAACAATTGTTCAGCCATTTCCATCATGTCTGACTCTTCATGAACCTATTTGGGGTTTTCTTAGCAAAGATATTGGAGTGCTTTGTCATTTCCTCTGCCAGCTCATTTTACAGAGGAGGAGACTGAGGCAAACAAGGTTAAGTGACTTGCCAGGGGTCACATAGCTAGTAAGTATCTAAGGCCAGATTTGAACTCAGGAAGATGAATCTTCCTGACTGCTGGCCTGGCACTCTATTCATAGGGCCACATAACTTCCCCCAAAGAGCAATTATGATATTTCTAGTTGAACTGAAGAGGAAGATAGAGAGGGTGATGATGCTACAGTCTGAGGAATACAGTAAAGGAGTTAGGAAAAGTCTCAGTGGATGGCTTTAACTTTTTTAGTGAAGTGGGTCATCTGCTCTAAGTAACAGAGCTGGGAATGATGTTGATGGTAAAAAAGGGAAGAAAACACAAGAACCAGACAATGTGGGGACTGTGATAAAGGTAGAGAGGATGTGTTGGCAAGTAATAGGTGAGGATTCAACTGATGTTCTATCTTGTGACTTTGTAACATGAATGAAATAATTCTTGATGGGATCAGCTCAATTTTGTGATGTTTTTTTCTAGAAATATTCAGCAGGTATAGAAAAGGAGTGGAGAAACTGCATGGTGAGAAACTACAAGATTGCCTAGACATGAAAGTTTACATATTAGATCTAGCATGAGGTCGAGGGAACAAGACATACTAGGAGAGTCAAGGCTAATTAAGCATTTTTTAAGCACTTGCTATGTGTCTTGGCATTGTGTTAAGAGCTGGGGATATAAAGAAAGGCAAAAAAGCAAAACCGAAAACCCTTCTCTCAAAGAGTGAACAGTTTAACAAGGCAAACAATATGTAAACAACCATGTACAAACAAGATACAGACAGGATAAACTGGAGATAAACTCAGAGGGAAGGTAGGATGACAAAGGAAAGGCAGCTCACTGATCCTAGGATGGAATGGCTAGTAAGAAGTTCAAAGGTCAAAGCATGAGGTCAAGGATAAATGTGCAGGCAACTGAAAAGATTGGGAACCACTGGATTCCATATGGCATGTCCCTCACAGGGTTGTTGTGAGGTCCAAATGAAGCAAGATACGTACAATTCTTTGCCTAGAACATGGATAGCTAAGTGTTCCAATATCTTACAGCCAACATACGTCAAAGTCAGGACTAGGGTTTCTTCACTCCGAAAACAGATATGTATCCATTATGGAACCTTGGAAAATGACCGAAAGAATTATAGGAATACATGTTCAGAAACACTCAGATGTGGCTCTGTTTGAATGGGACGTTGCTGAACACAGTTTTGTGGATTCTGTTGCCGTTACAGGCTGTTCTATTGCCCAGTGATCTTAGCTCATGTTTGATGTTGGGATGAAATGTGTCACTCACCAGTTGGTCTCTAGTTAATAAAAGGAAATTTAATATAGCAAGGATATACAACAAGAAAATAGTTTCTCTGGGTATATCCATCAAGATGAAGGACATGATGATGTCTGTAGTCTTTAGAAATCCATCAAATCTTAGGGACTCTATATACCCTCAGCTAGGGCATTTTATCCATTTAAGTGACCAGAAAGCTACATTATGGAAGTCAGGGCCAATACAGTCCTGGGAATAGCTTTGTCTCTTTTTAAGGAAAACTAATTACTAAGAATTAGGGAAGGCGGAGACACCTGGGATTCTCCATGGTGTGGGTAAATGGAAAGAAGATGCATCACAAAAACAATAGTTCTGTCACTTGTGGGTTTTTTAAAGATTACTTTTAAACCTATTTGCAATGCTGTATTAAATGTGTATTCAGATCAACATTATGACACATAACTAAGGTGCCAAATTAGAGAAACTTAAACTGTCTGTACATAGAAATCATCTCTGTCTTCAAAAGAAGCTCTACCTCCCCCCACTCTGAGACTTTTTTTTCTATAAGGCAAATATTCATAATTGATTACTCCTCATTTTTATTCATGAGCCACGAATGGCACATGTCTAGGACTCTGGCAATGTCTCTGTCACTATTAATGATGCTGTTGAACTGGAATGTTTACTTTGTAAAATTCCATCGTTAACCTACACTAACTGCAATCATTCAAGAAAGGAAAGCACTGGGAGAATGTCACTGGGGATACTTACAGAGAACATCTGACAAAAGAGATTCCGGAATTAAATGGTCTTGTTTTCCATTCATTTTTCTGTCTTTATTTCTTCCCTTTTTTGCCCATCTTTACCTTTTCTCATTTTGGTGGGCATAATCACCCTGTGGATATCCAAAGAATGGGTATTGTATACACTTGACTCTCTCCCTCCTCATATTTTCCCAGAGCATTTTGTCCTTTGCCCTTACCACATAATGTAGGCACATGCTATCCTCCCTATTTGATAATAGACTCTTGAAAGGCAGGAGTTACAGGGTCTCCAATCTCTGCATTACCAGTAGCTAGCACAGTACTTTGTGCATAGGAGAAAATAAATGAATAGATTTATAGGAGAGGAATAGGTTCTGGATCAGTGATATTGACTGGTTCAGGGAATGTAGGATGGCACCTTTACTACAATTTAGTCTTAACAGGTTGCTTAGAACATTTGTAGATATTAAGTGATTTATCCAGGGTCACATAGCCAGCAAGAATCAGAGGATGCCCTTGAACCCAGGACTTCCTGGCTGTAAGAATGTCTCTTTATCTATTATTCCATGTTTCCTTTTAGGTTCACAAATTCATAAATGTTTGCAGAATGTAATTCTCCATTCCATTGGGGGAAAATAACCAACAATATGAAGTCACACAAAAATCCACCCATCCTTTCTATTTGGTTATGGAATGCATTTTAGGAGAATGTGACATTTAATTTTTAACTCTGTTTTGCTTCTGCAAATAGTAAAACTTGATCATAATCTCTGAACATACATTAGCTGGACAGTGGGGAGAGATGGCCAAATGTGTGAAGGAGAAGCTTTGCTTGGATATAAAGGGACTAAAATCCTACTCTTGACTCTTTATAGGATCACAAATTTAGAGGCCATTTAATCCAACCCTCTTTCATTTTACAGATGAGGAAACTGAGCCCCAGAGAAGTTAAGTGATTTTTCCATGGTCACAGAGCTAGGGAGTGATAGAGCTGTTCTTCAAATTCAGGTTTTCTGACTCCAAAACAGATTCTTCCCACTGTGTACCACACTATTTTCTCATGGTGTGGAGATGAACCTGAAATCTTGAAATCTATGCCAGCTGAGCACACTCTCAAGGAGGTCCTATCAAGCTAAAATGGTTTTTGAACACTTGATCAGTGACAGATTGCATATCTCTAGTGTGAAGACTCTTGTTACTTAGTCATTTTTGTCATGTCCAATTTTTTACGACCTCCAGTTGGGGTTTTCTTGGCAAAGATTCTGGAGTGATTTGGCATTCCTTTCTCCAGTTCATTTTACAGATGAGGAAACTGAGGCAAACAGTATTAGGTGACTTGTCCTGGGTCCCACAGCCAGAAAACTATCTGAGGACAGATTTGAACTCAGGTCTTTCTAACTCCAGGCCCAATGCTTTATCCACTGTGCCACCTAGCTACCCAGTATGAGGACAGGTGTAGCTAAATATTGAAGAGTCTAAACCATATTTAACTCATGTAAACTGTCTCCTGAGGTGTGAAAGGGTTTCTAGTTATGTTGATAGAAGGATCTCACTTGGATAAAATCATAGTTTTCAAAGTATCAGAGTATTTCAACAATATGAATTATTGTTTATATATTGTATACATTCATATAAGATATACTCCACATATATGAAAATACTTTTAACACTACAGGAATTCCTTTACTGAAATTACTACCCTCACCAGTACAGAGTGCAACTCAGTCATGAGTTCCCATGCTGTGGGACTCTTGCTTGCCCATGTCCAACTATAAATCTTATACAAGATGTGCACCCAAGGTGCTGGAACCCACCTCTCTGTCTTTTAATGTTATGTCAAAACATCCCATGCAAGATATCCTTACTGTTGTCATGGGAGCACTCAGAGCAAGCATTGGCATTTAATAGACTATGTCATTTAAGAAGAAGAGACAGACAGGATATGAGAGTGATAAAGGTGATGTGTTGTAGAGAGTGCTGGACCAATCACAGGTGTATCCTCTCCAAGCTAACTATTCCCATTCAATAAAAAACTGGCCCCAAAACAAGGTTAGATGACCAGAAGACTTAATGTCAACAGATTAGGGTGCTTCCCCTTGAGTGAACAGTTTGTTGCTAACTTGAAAGGAAAACTGAGTCAGCATACCCTTGGCAACAGTGGAGCAGAAAAGGAGTGGGCAGTTTTCAGAGATTTAGTGTACAGCACCACATTTACTCATTTGGATCAGAACACTTGCAAACTTCAAGACTGATTTTACAAAAATGATGGGGAAATTCAGAAGTTGCTTAATGAAAAACAAGAACTTCACAGGATTTACCAGCACGACAATTCATCCATCTCTAAGAAGGCAGCATTTAACTTCATCAAAAGTAAAATACATATGAAACTTAGAGAGATGCAGGATTTTTGGCTCAGTAAGAAGGCAGATGAAAATGATAGTAACTCTCTATACACACACATATATATATGTGTGTGTATATATACACATTATCTGTGTGGCCTTAGACACACTATTTTATGTCCTTAGTCTTCTGTTTTTTCACACCACACTTGCACATACACATATATTTATATACGTGCACATATACACATACATGTCAGATCTATGATATTTTTGTCCAATAGAATACCATCTGGACAGTAGGTATTTTTCATCTACCACGTGGACTAATACTTAAAGAACTTTCAAGTACTTCAGGATAACAACACTAGGATAAGAGATTTAGAGGCAGAATGGATTTTAGAAGTCATGTTATCCAACCCCTTCATTTTACAAATCAAGAAACAGATATGTGTAGAACGTATATAGGATTGTATGCTGTCTTGGGGAGGGAGGAGGGAGGGAGGGAGGAGGGAGAGGAAAATAATAATCTAAGTTGTATGGTAGTGATTGTGGAACACTGAAAATAAATAAAATTAATTTAAAAGAAAGAAAGAAAGAGAGCCCCAGAGACATTAAATGACATGTCTCAGCTTAAACTGATAAGATTCAAATCCAGGTCACTGAATCTTTTACCCACTATACCAAGAAAAGGTGTGTCTACATCTTTCCGCTCACAGGATATTTCCATGTAAATATGATCCTATTTCAAATGTATATAACCTGGGTTCATAACCTCAGTCACATATTTTCTTTTCCTTTTTACACACTATTCCCTCCAATTAGTTATGAAGTCCTGTCAATTCTGTTTATAAAATATTTCTCTCGTCAGCTACCTTCTTTCTCTTCATAAGACCTCTAATCAGGAGCATGATGACGAATATTTACAAAAAGCTCTCTGAAATTAAAAAAAATGCATTTGGAATATGCTTTTAAATTTAACCTGCATTATTAATTTTTTCCAATACTTTATTGTCTAGAAATAAAAAAAAAACAAATCAAACCCTGATTTTTAGTGTTTGCTGATTTCTGAAATATAAATGATCATGCTGAAAATGTTAGCATTTGACTCTTATGAGCAGGTTCAAGCTGGCTCCAGCACCCGCTTGCCTCTACTTGAGTTCAGGTTCCTGTCACCACTCACCTGTACTGTAATGATTGCCTCCTAATTAGCCTCCCTGTTTTAAGTTTCCTTTTAATACAAATGCCCAAATAACCCCAGCTCTTAGTATAATGTCTGGTACGTTGCAGGCAATTAATAAATGATTATCAATTGGCTGACTTTGGTTGAAACAGATGGTTCTTGAAAGAGTTTGAAGGGAATCACTCCATAATGTTCTCCTACTTGGAGAGTTTTTTTTTAATATGTGCCACGAAAGGGTAAACATTTTACTATTAGGATGACTTGGCATAATTTGAATCATGGGTAATGCTAGACCCTACCTTGTGATCTCCCTTTCTGGCTATGTGATGGTACCATTATGGTGAATACAGAGGCTCAATATTCAGATTTGAAGTGTCTAGCTGCCAGCTTTGAGGAAAGATTTAAAAAAAAGCAAGCTCTCTCATCTCTCTTTATAAGTTCATTCAGCATGCATTGTGTATAAGACTAGACCTTATTCCAAGTTTGTCTCGTTAAACTGCTCTGTCCCTAGAATCAAACATTGAAGGCAGAAATATTTAGTTCAATATATTCATTGTACAAATGAGGAAACTGAGACCCAAAGAGGTTAAAGGACTTGCTTTAAGTCACACGGGAAGGAAGTTGAAAGAAAAGTGAAGATTTGAATTAAACTCCTGTGACTCTTAAAGCAAAATGCTCCCCCATTGCCTTCTGAAACTCTCATCAAGTTTTAAAATATATTTGTGTTGCTTACAGTGATCATATGATAACACCAGAGTCCACCTCACAATTATTGTGGACTGATTGGTCCAGTTCACAGATAGCTAAGATCTTACTTCCGCTCTCCACCATGCCCCCTTGTCCTTTCCCATGCTCACTTACTTCAGGGAAAGAGTGAAGATGCAAATATACCAGTAGAGAATTGCAGTGAGATTTTCTTCTGAATCTCCAAGGCCACTTTCTATTTCAGCTACCATATCATGTCGTTTGACTTCTCTTTGAACACAAGGGGAATTTGGGAGCAAAAAAAAAATTCTTTCTTCATTACTATAGCTTCTCCAGTGACTTGGTATGTAACGAAGAAAACAATGTGGTTGTCTCTATACTAGCAAAATCAGCAGTGGCATTTTTACTAGTATGGAAAAACTCAAGCAATGTTTCCATTGGCCTTTTGTCTGCCCTCCCTCAAATGTGGTGTTATAGAACAGAAGCAATCAATGTGTCTGTTGAAATGGAATAAGCACCCACACTGTGTTAAGCTCTGCTCAGATTGCTAGGGTGGGGTACAGACATGCAGGATTAACAGGATCTTGGCTCCCTCAGAATTTATAATTAAGTTGGTGATACGAGTACATACTTCCAAAAGAAAAGGGGGAAAATGAGAACATTTACATAAGAACATAAAGGGGAGTATACGCTCATCTAGTGAAGACAGAATAAAATCCTAGAATGAGAAGGACTCATTTGCTCCTCCCACCCACTTTTACTGATGAATAAACTGTGGTCTAGAAAAATAAAATGACATATTTAAGTTCACATAGGAATTGAACCAGATCTCTATACCAAAGTTCTTCCTTCCAAATCTAATCTTTTTTCCATTAGTAAGAGCTACAGTAGCAGACAGACAACACAAAAAGTTGAGTAGTGGTTATTATGTATTTAGGGTTAATTAGGAAAGGGTCATGGATTGGTGGAGAAGGGACTCTAAGAAAGAATGATATTTGCGTAACTACAAAGAAAGGAGTAAATAGGTTGTTTTCATCAGGATAAGGGAAAGCTTGATTAATGTAGTAAGTGTGTATGAAGGAATAACGGAAAATAAGATAGAACAGTCAGTTGATAGAGGGTTCGGCAGAAGAGTTTATAATTAGCATTATAAATATTATAAAACCATTAACGGTTCTTGATCTGGGGATTGGCATGATGAACTTCACTAAAGAAGATGGTGTAAAGAAAGAGCATTGCATTTGGAGTTGTGGGGACATGGTTGCAAATCTTATCTTTACCACTTTTTCCCCATGTGAGTTGGGGAAATCACTTTAGCTCTTCGGGTCTCTGTTTCCTAATCTACAAAATATAGTGTTTCAAATATTTGCTAAAAGTTCCAAAGCTCATTGGAAATATTTCTCTAAAAATCAGGAGGAGAAACACTATCCAGAGCCAGACATTCATTCATTCATTCATTCATTATATACTTATTAAGCACCTACTATGTATAAAATAAGAAAACATGGCATAGTGTATAAAAAGGCAGCCTCAGAATTAAGAGGGTGAGTTCAAGTTGCACTGCCTATGTGACCGTGAGCATCTCTCTTAACCTTTCAAAGCAGCCAAGCAGCTCCCTAGAACTCTAATTTTGTGAAATAGTAGTTACTGGATGGGGATTTCTCATTGCTAAGCTCCCTACAACAACAAAAACATGATCAGAAACCAAAATACAATGTAGAATGTGCTTTGGTGAAAGGTGTTATAAAAAGCACAGTCTAGCTAGGATGGGGACTAATGAGACAGAGGAAGGGGAGATCTGAGAAAAGAGGGAGATTTAAACTCTCCTTCTGGTTCTTAAGTTTGGGAAACCAAGGGAATGATGATTGCATTTTTTTTTAATAGTGAGAATTTGGGAAAAGGTGATTAATGGTGGAGGGGAAAGAAATCGGTTCAGGTGTTTGATATTTCGCAGTTCTGATGTTAGTGGTATCAAGTGAAGAAGGCGACTGTGGGTATAGGAGAGACAGAGATAGAGACAGAGACAGAGGAGAGACACACAGAGAGAGAAAGAGAGAAATATATAGACAGAATGACACCACATAGAGAGACAGAGAAAAATATAAATATATACATACATGTGTATATATAAATACATATACATAATACGCACATATATACATATATATGTTTGTATGTATATGTATATACATATGTGTGTGTATATATACATATATATGTGTGTGTATATATATGTGTGTGTGTGTGTGTGTGTGTGTGTGTGTGTATGTATATATATATATATATATATATATATATATATATATATATACACAGCTCTAGGGAGCTACCTGGCTACTCTGAAAGGTTAAGAGATATGCTCACCGTCACATAGCCAGTGTGACTTGAATGTAAACCCTCAACTCTGAAGTCAGCTTTTTATACATTATGGCATGGTGTCTTATTTTATACATAGTAGGGGCTTAATGAATAGTTACTGAATTAATGAATGTCTGGCTCTGGATGGTATTTCTCTTCCTGATTTTTAGGGAAATATTCTCAGGGAGCTATGGAACTTTTAGCAAATATTTAATCCACATATGTGTGTGTGTGTGTGTGTGTGTGTGTGTGTGTTTGTGCGTGTATGAATAGAACGCATAAAAGAAAGAGTTGATTCCAGAGCCAGGACAAGGAATTTATATACCTTGGGCAAGGTTTGAAAATTGTGACCGATCCCCCTCCAGTTTTTGAAAACTTTGTTTCTGTGTGTTTGTAAAAAATAAAAAATGGTAAAATAGTATGGGGCTTGTCTTTTGATTCATGTATATTTGAGTGAGGCAGAGTTGCACAAAGTCATTGACCTCATTCTCTCTTCCAGAGTCATCACAGTTCAATGGCAAGATAAAGTCATGATGACTGGGATGCAGTGGATGACTTTAGTGTCTCTGATGCTAACCAAACTCTAAGCACTCCACAGAACCTGCTTCAACTGCCTTCATGGCCTTTGGAACAAATTGTTCTCATCCACCATTTCTATTCAGGCAAGTCTTCATATACTTGAGGTAGACTCCTTCCCAACTCACTGAAGGGTTTGAGACCGTTGGTTACCCTTAACCTGTTTTAGTCCATCTGTCAAAATAGTTTACTAGGGTGTGACCTCTGTGCATGCTGCAACTTCTGGGAGCCACAGGTGAGAAATGGGTGGATACCAAAGATAGAAAGTAGACCTGAAAAGATTTCAGCAGAGGAATCATCTTCCTTAAATACACGCTATACCCCTTCTGTATTTTACTGTTCATTGGAGATTCTGAGTCTTCACTGAAACATACGCTACGTTCCTTGAAACAAAAGAAATAACTGCATTCCACAGAAAGATGATTTTAACAGTATAAAATATGAACATTTATAAAAATTAATGTTAAAAAGCATCCTTATTGGATATGGTAATACAATATTACAGTAATACATTTTGTGGAGTTGTGAGTTGTACTAAGGAAATGACTGAAATGTCCTATGCCCTTTGACCTAGAGATTCCACTGCTAGATATACCTCAGATTTCAGTGTTAAAAAAGTCCCATGTGCACTCAAATATTCTTAGCAGTACTTCTTTTTATTGCAACAAATAACAAGAACAGAAAAGTACCTACAGTTTGAAGAATGATTGAGTGGTATAGGAATGCTACACTGCACTATAAAGAAATGGTGAATATTAAAAGAAATATAGAGAAGCATGGGGAAACTTACCTGAACTGCTCCAAAGTGAAGTAAGCAGAACCAGGAAAATATTATACCCAGTGACAAAAGAATTGTAAAAATGGAAAGCTACAAAATGATAATGGTCAAACTTGCCCCTAAAGAAGAGATGTGACCTCCTCTGTTCTTTTTCTGAGGTAGAGGACTATAGGTATGGATTATTACATATAACATTGGTCTTAGCAGAGACATTAGTTAGTTTTGCCTAACTTTTTTCTCTCTCTTTTTTTCATTCGTTGTTATAAAGAGATGTCACTCTTGAAAAGAGAAAAGGAGAGAAATGATATATTGGAAAATAAAGATGAAATAAAACCAAACTGTATCAAAGAAAACGAAAATTTTGAAAAACCTTCCTTTCCATTATCCCATGTTATGCCTTAAATGGTTGCCAACTTGACCTGTACTTCATCTTTTTAAAAATTTAATTAATTGATTTGCTTTCAGTTTTCAATACTCACTTCTACGAATTTTAAATTTTCTCCCCCCACCCCTTCCCTCCGTGAGAGGGCATGCAATCTTATATGAGTTCTACACTTACATTCTTATAAACACATTTTCACATTAGCCATGTTGTCCTATATCTCATCTTAACTTTGCTTGAGACTAAGTATATGTATATCCAAAGGATCAGAAGATTATAGGTTCACAGAGTTAGAGTTGGAAGGGATCTTTGAAATTATAAAGTCCAACCCCTTCATTTTCTAGAAGGACCAGAGAGGACTAGTAAGGTAAAGTAAATTGCCGAGGGTCAATTGCTAATAAATGGCAGAATCCAAACCCAGGTCTTTCTGACTCCAAGTTCTTCTCTCTATCTATCTATATGTGAAAAAGAAAGAGAAAAGTAACTATGAGAAAAGAGAAATAGCAGTCGAAACTATAGAACTAGTATATTAAAAAAAATTCATAGAAACCAAGGTTGGAAAATTTCACTTATTATAGGATCATATGCCTTAGGGGTAGAAGGGACATTTGAAATCACCTAGTCAAACATCCCCATTTTGTAAATCAGAAAAGTAAGGCTTAGAAAAATGAGATGACTTGCCCAAGGTCACACAGATAAAATCAGGATTTAAATCTCGTTCCTCTGATGTTAAAGTTAGGACTCTTGCTACAACTTCAGGACCATTTTTAAGAAAACATTTAGCTTCGTACTTGACATTTAATAAATGTTTATTAATTTAACAAAATTTAAGAAAGGATAATAATCCAAAAACTCTAAACATTCAAGAAAGAATCACAGGGAAGTGACTATTGAATTCCCATAATTGAAATGCAAATCTGTATCTTCCCTATTTCTTAATTCACCTAGAATACTATCAGGCACACATGGTTGATTTAAAAATACTACATTCATTAAACAGAATTAAGTTCACAAGATAGTTTCTTAGCCAATCTGTCATCATGGTATTAAATAGAGGATTATATACTCAGAATCCTATATGAATTTCATATGCAAGCAATCATGTTGTCTTGGATACTAATAAATTCATAAATATTTTTTCCTCATTGGAATTAAGAAATTTGGCATATTATTACCAGACACTAATTTGAGAGTATGAAATGTAATCACTGGCCATAAAACTGAGAACTATAACATACAATCCCGTTGGCTCTAGTTAATGTTTTGTTATGATGGTATCAATTATTATGCACTTATTTTGGTTTTTGATAAGACAGATATTTAGAGTTCTGCCTTTGATTTTTTTTTTTTTATTGGATCACGCTT
This sequence comes from Notamacropus eugenii, assembly GCF_028372415.1. Classification (NCBI taxonomy): domain Eukaryota; kingdom Metazoa; phylum Chordata; class Mammalia; order Diprotodontia; family Macropodidae; genus Notamacropus; species Notamacropus eugenii. Next base: position 20,990,092 of record NC_092878.1, read on the forward strand.
TGGAACACGTATGGACTTTTTGTTGCTAGAAAAAAGATCCTGCCAGTATGCAGTTGAGATGCCTTTCCCGTCTTTAATCAAAGAATGTTTATTTTATATTCTGTTTTCCGTTTTGTTTCTGCCCTCAACTTCAGGCTTCCCAGAACTATTTTGCCATATATAGCAATGCAGATGTAAGTGAACTTCATTACAGAACATCAAAGACCATAATAAGAAGCCAAGTGATGTCATATTATTATTCAGCATACAAAATAAGCCTCCATTGTGAAGGACAGTGATTATGACTGCTATGCCAATGAAAGCAGTATGGGGAAATTAATGAGTATCACTGTCTACAGTATGGAAAATAGACTCAGCGAGAGGCTAGAATATAACTTGTTCCCAGTCAGGTCAAATTAAGACCTGATACATGCATCTAAATATTCGTTATACTATGATGGGAAGAAGCCTAGTTACATGCTTCTGAATTTATTAAGTGGTGAATGTCAAACTTCTAACATTCTATCTATTAAAAATAGTTATGGGGGAGTTAAACCACAAGCCACCAAGGATGCAAAGACCCATATGCACTATTTGGGTGTCCCTTTATTTCCCTGGCATCTGGAAGCTTAGTCATCCTTCCTTAGATTGTCTACTATTCATAGATGCATGGAATTTTAGTGCTAGAAGGGGCCTTCGAGATCAGCTTGTCTGACCTGATGAGGAAACTGACTTTCCCAAGGTTACTGAGTACAGGAAAGTTACTAACTTTTGTGTCATAAATTTTCAGCTACTTCCTTACATCAACATATATATACATACACACATATATATACATATATATGTATATATATACATATATACACACACATACATACATACATACATACACATAATTTTTTTGGAAATGGGAAAATAAGGCACTTTTGGAACTTCAACTGACCACATGAGACTGTTATAAAATATATGGTCTTCTTTAGGTCCCAGGTGGCTTAGAGGGCAGATTTCATTAAGTATTAAATCTAGCTCCACTGTATTATACAGAATAGGGAAACATAGCCAGGCCTTCCTGCTCCAGTTTGAAAGGCTTGTTAGTTTTTCCATCCTGGATGAACTCAAATGGCTTCTTGATGGTCTTTTTTCCAGTGCCCTGTTTACCTGCTCCCCTCTCAATATTTCTAAGACTTGCAGATTTTTTCTTCCATCATAGTCCAAGTCTTTGTCAAAGCCTCATAGACTTATATATAACCAAAAATGTCTGTTTCATCGAAAAAGGCTCCATATCAACTCTCTAAGATTGTTTAAATAACAGAATATTTTAAAAAGATAAAGTATATTTAATGCTGAAGTTCTATTTATTTCTACATTAAAATGAATTTTATTGATATTTCATTTTTATACATGCTATTTTTGGAGGAGGAGAAAACTTTTCTTCCTCTCTAATTATGAAAAATAATTAAGTAAAAGTACATGATGCTGTGGCTACAGTAGAAAACAATGTCTACAACATCTGCCCTTGTAATTTCTTTCCTTTCTGTCATAGAGAGGTTTATTCACTATCTTTTTGAGGAGGACCAAGCTCAGTCTTTTCAATTATTGAGTTGTTTCCTTTGAATTATCTTTTTACTAACATTGCTTCAATCATTGTGTATTAGTTTATCTTGGTTCCGTTTATTTTGCTTTGCACCCATTCATGCAAATCTTTCCATGTTTTTTTTTTTTCTGAATTCCTCAAATTCATCCTTTCTTATTGTATAATAATATCCTATTCCAGTCAAATAAGATCGTTGTTTCGGCTACTCCCCACTGTTGCGTAAGCACTGTTGCATGTGCTTTGCTTTGTATATTGTTCATGTGCACCTACTTTGTCTCCTGTTGTTTACACCAAGAATGTTAATATTATTTGGGGGTATGCCCAGTAGTAGAATCACTGGTAAAAATATATGGACATTGAAATAACTTTTATTATATAATTACAAATTAATGGCAAGATTTGTTGGACTAATTCACAGCTCTACCACAAGTATATTAACATCTTTATCTTCTCACAGTACCTCTAATACTGATGTCTGCTGGAGCGGGGGTTAGTTATAATTTCAGGTTTATAAGAAGTATGATAAATCATAAATTGTTGTAATTTATATTTGTCTTACTATTAATGATTTGGGACATGTTTTCAAAATGGAGATTCTTAGTTTGCAGTGCTTTTGAAAACTCCATATCCTTTAACCATTTATCTCTGGAGGAATAGTTCTTGGTACTACATATTTATAATTTCCCACATATCTTGGATATCAGCATTCTATCATTGAAATATGAATAAAAATTCGTTCTCACTTGAAAATTTCCCTTCTAACTTGGTTGATTTCATCTGTATGAAGCTTTGAAATTTATATACTGAAGGCTATTTTGTCTTTGATGCTGTCCTTTATTTTTGATTAAATATTCCCCACCCCACCATCCTACCCCCCTAGTCATACTTGTGAAAAATAGGACCACTCCATTCATCCTCTTCTGGTTTCCTTTTTTACTGATGCACTCTTTCATATCCAGGTAGCAGGTCCCTTTTAAGTTGATTGTAGGATATGGTCTAAGATGCCATTCTAAAACTAATTTCTTCTAAACTACTTTTCCATTTTAGTAAGATTCAGTTCCAAAAGGCAATTTTTTGTTCATGGGTTAATCAACAGTGAGACTGCTGTTTTCTATTGCTTCTATTTAAACTGTTGTTATATTTTTAATTAATTTAAGTTGTATCATCAGTTTTATTTTATTGTCAAAGCCCAACAGTGGAAAACCTAAGGAATTCTTGGTAAGAGTGGCCTTTATCTGTGAGAAGAGGTGTTGCCAAATAGTAAGAGAGTTGGGCAATTGAATAGGTTGTTGGTCGCCTATTTATGTTGTACTTCAAGGTTTTCATAGTACTTTATAAAAATTAACTCATTTTATCCTCACAACAGTTCTGAGAGGTAGGTGCTATTATTATCCCCATTTTACAGATTAGAAAATTGAGGATGACTGAGGTTTTGCGTAGGGTCACATAGCCAGTAAATATCTCACCTAGGATTTGAATGCAGGTCTAATTCCAGGTCCAGTGCTCTTTGAAGTCTCTCACTTTTCCTCTTTTTGTTATCACTATGTTTACTGCATTTTGAAGGGCATTTTTCTTCATTATATGGTGTGGTAGAGGAGCTGAGTCTTAATTTACCTCTTAGTCTCCTATCTGCCAGGATATCCCACCCCTGACCGGTTTTAATGACCTTTGGCTTTCCACACTGACAATACTTCAGCTATTTCCAGACTGTCTGCTCTTCTGATGAAGTCCTCCTGTTTGACCTTGTTCCTTGAGCCCGTGGAACCTAATCGCAAGCCAGATGTTACCTATTTTGTTTCCTCTTTTGGCATCACCTTCAATAAATAGCACAAAACCTCCTTGGCATCTAAAAATCTCTGACTTAACAATATTCACTATTTTCTACTTTTGTCTGGAAGCCCCCAAAATGAATATTTGTGTTTGGCAACAACTTTCCTTTTAAAAACTAAATTCATGGCATGGGAAGAAACACATCCATGTTCATCTCTTTTGTTGCTCTGCAATATTGAGTGCTATTTTAATCTAAGGAATTAATGGGAATTCTGAGGTTTAAAACTTTCTCAAGTGTCTAACCCATTGGTTTAGTACTATAGCCAAATCCAAAGAATTCTCAGAAGTCATTTGGAATCACAAATATGGAGAATTTTGGAGCTGGAAGGTACTTTAAAGGTCAACTAATTCTACTCCTCCATTTTATAGACTCAGGGTGATTCATAAACTTGTGGAAGGTTGTAGTGTGATTTGAACTCAGGTCATGTGATTACAGAATCAGTGCTTAACATACTCAGCTTCTCGTAGCCCAGGTTGGAGAACCTGTGGCCTTGCAGCCACATGTGGCCCCCTAGTTCCTCAAATGTGGCCCTTTGACTGAATCTAAACTTCACAGAACAAGATTTGTTCTGTGAAGTTTGCGATTTTGGGAAGTTTTTGAAGTTTGGATTCAGTCAAAGGGCCACATTTGAGGATCTAGAGGGCTGCATGTGATCTCCAGCCTGCAGGTTCCCCACACTTGTTTAGCCTCTGGCTCCGTATTAACTTTCATGACCAGCTCAGTAAGTATTTAAAATAACTTTTGGAATTTCAGATTGCCTCTATCAGAGAGAGACTGCATACACTCTATGGAGGGGCTTAATTATGAGATGGCAAAAGGCCTGAAGAAAAATCCTAGACTAAGCAGAAGTTCAATTTTTTCATCAACAAAGCAAAGTCTACATTACCAGTCATGGTAAATATTTAAGAAAAGGAGTACTTTAATTCTAGTACATTTGCCCAGTATATCTATAGATCTCTCACTCAAAGGATAGCCATAGGCCCTCCGTCTCTAAAAGACATAAAGTATTGAAACAATGCCAGGATCGGAGCTGCTCCAATTCTACCACAAAAACATGCCAACCCCTGAGAAATGTCAGGATAGAGGTCACTGTATCTAAGCTCTTGACTTGCAAACACCTCTCTACTACTGCTTTTGCCTTTCATTGGGGGATTTTTTCCTTCAGTTCCCTCTCTCGTTTAAAAGACTGTCACCTCTTTTTCAAACACTGTCACCTGCAGCCTGATGACACTTGGGTTGGCCCACTGTGGATAGCATCTTGTCAGAATGCTTCTAGCTTTTCTCTAGGAAATGTGAAACCTTTTGGAAAGCTGTGGTGTCGAAAGCCTCAGATAATGGCTGAAAATTCCACAGTTGACTTAAAATATATGTAGTCAGAATCTTAAGAGATGCACCTTCTATTAATAATTATCCTCCCTTTGGGAGCATGTGCACTGCTCCAACCTGAAAGTAATCCTATGTATGCAAGTGTATGTATATCTGTACATATACATATATATAAAAAATAATGTATTTATATGTATGTACGTAAGGTTCCTGTGTATGTGTGTGCCTGTATTTGGCAACTTTACATCTTCACCTTCCTGATAAATTATAATGGTCAATATGAATATTCTGACAAAGAATTATTTGTAAGTTGCCAATTATTCCTTTCTTATTTCTTGTAACAGGCAGTTTTATAAATAGTCCAAATTTTTCCCTCAAGAGTCTAACGTTAGTTTGATAATTGCCAAACAACTTAGATTTGTTAGTTGATCCATACGTACCGACTCCCTGAAAAACAGTCATTTTCTAAGCTTCCCTGTGGCCTAATTAGTGGATATTTCCGTTATCTTTCATTACTACACAAAATAGCAACGAGGTCTAGAACAGTGTGCTGTCAGACAAAACTTCTACTCCTGGATCAGATCACATCCTTAATATAATAAAGGCAGAATTATAGCATTGAAAGAGATCATCTCCATCACCTCTTTTTATAGATGAGGAAATTCAGTCCCAGAGAGGTTGAAAATGGGATGTTTGGAAAAGGACATTGGTCTAGAAGTCCGTGGAGACTTGGATATGAACTCTTTCTTAAATTTTTGTAGCTGTGTAACCCTAGACAAGTCACTTAACCAGGGATGGGCTGGAGCCAGCTCTTCTGATTATTAAATTTTTAGTGTGAACGTTGGCATCTCTGAAATTGGCAAATGCTCCAAATCAGAGATTGATTTTAAAGTTTAATGTTTGTCAATTGTCTAGTCTAAAGAAAATGATGTGAAAACATTATGCAGATTTAACTTAAAAGTATGTTTTGTCTTTTCAGAGATCCAGATGTTAAGCATTCGTCAGCTGACTGCTGCCTTAACCCCTCTGTACCTCATTTGTACATATAAGAGATGTATGATTGGATAAGGAGGTGAAACAACTAGCCTTGTAGTTTTGTAGCAAGAATAGGGATTACTATGAAAAGAACCAGAAGGATTATCTAAGACATCAAGTAGATCTTAGGTAGAGGATTTCTTTTATTTATAGAATTGAATCATAAAACATAAGAAAGTGTAAATGGTTTATGATCTACGTGAGTGAAGGAGTATAGAATGGAAGTTTGTTGAAGGCAAGAAATGTTAACTTTTATCTTCCTAGTCCTGGGAACTTGCACAATGCCTGATACCTGTAGGCACTTAAGAAGTATTTGTTGATTGAGCAGCTGATTGATTGACTAGCCATACTGATGAGATCAACGTCTTGTTGAAGTAATAAAGTTTAAGTAGTCATAAAATCCTCTACTTACATTATTTTATTTGAATCATAGAAATGACATTCATTAGGCACTTACATGTGCCAGTTATGTACTATATGTTGAGGATACAAAGAAAAAAAGATGAAGACTGTCCATGTCCTCAAGATGCTTCTATTCTAAAAGAAACTCTCATTTGGCCCTTACAACAATTCTGCAAAATAAGAATTATTTTTATTTCTCCTTTATAGATGAAACCTTGCCCAAGATTACACAAGCTAGTAGGTAACAGTAACCCTAATCCTTGGATTCCAAGTTCATATCTCTTTCCCCTATTCCATGATATCTCTCAATTAGAGGTAATTCTAGGAAATGAGAGGACCAATGGACATCCAGGGTACCTACTCAAATTCATAACTAATACAACTGAGTTCAAGTTTAAAATAAATAAATAAACACCGCCTCTACATAGAACAATGTTTTGGTACTGTGCAATAAACAAATTAAGACAAGATACTTTCCCTAACCTTATCAAATTACAATCTAATACGAGATTGGGGCACATGAATATATAGGTTTAATGCATAATAATTCCTCTTACATCAACATCAGGCCTGAGCCAATCTGGAGAATCCTGAAGATCCTTGGATGAGCAGTTCAGTTCTGCAAACAGTTCTAATCAACCAATCAATAAGAATTTATTAAATACCTAGATATTATGTGCCAGTCACTGCACTCAAAATTCCGAAGAATTCAAGTGCTAAGCTGTTCCATTCTTCCCCTTCTCCCTCACTCCTCTATCCTGGTCATTTATAACAAAAATTAGACCATTCCCTCTGGTGCATTCCTCTGGGCAACACTATCATCCTCACCTCAGTCTGGATCTAAACACCTTAGGGAATTCTCTGGTTCTCTAGAGCAGACAGAGCTGCTCTAGAACTTAGGATACAAGCTGGGGGGATGGAGGATGGTAGAATTTAGTGTATATGTAGGGGAGAAAAGAGTAAGGTCAAAGAAAGTCAAAGTCAGGCAGACAGTCTTATGATTTGTGCTCCTCAGACTATTGTGTGGGTCTGTGTTTTCCCCTATGATCACTGGGAGTTTGATCAAATTCGAAACTCCAGATAATGTATTCCAAGCACATTCTGATTCATTTGCATGTAAATCATCACAGATGATGCTTTATAAAGATTTCTAAGATGCCTCTTAATAAGCATTTTCAAGCCCCTTTCATTTTACCTTAAACATTCCCTTTAATCTCAAGCCCTAGAAGGTTCCTGTTTGGTTTGAAATGGCCAGCCCAGGGATTTGGAGCAGAGTCTCATTTTGACAAGATAGGGCCCTCCCAATCCTACTTTTCATCTGGCAGTGATTGCCTCTGAATCCCTTGACCAGACTGATGAAGAGTCCCTGTTGTCAACTCATGTCTCCCACTGGTACTTTAAACTCATTGGCTTTCAAAACAATAGTGTTTTCATGTTTTAAATGCTCATTTACAAACCGTTTCTCATCTCTCTAGTCTCTCAGCAATGTTCCCTCTGAGGCCTCAGTGCTCCCAGGGGAATTTTCACTAGCTAAGGAAATAAGTTAGCAGGAGGGGGTGAGAAGAACAGACTTCTTCTGATAAGCTATCCCAGCTGACAAGCCCTTCCCCTCCAAGGCCATCCACTAAGATCAAGGCGCAGTACACAGGCTTAACCAGTTGCCTGTACCTAGAAAACAACACTGTGGTATAGCCACAAATTACAGAGGGGGAAAAGACACATAATTAAAAAAACATTTTCCATAGCTTTCAAAAAGAAATATTATGGTTCTCCCACAGGCTACTCCCTCATCCATATATCCCTTGCTCACTCAATTTTCATCAATCTCAAGATTCATTTTTTTTCTATTTTTCCTTCTGATTTTTTCAAGAGTCCCTTCCGATAAATCCCCTTTAAGGCTTGTCTGCATGTGTCCTATACATTTTTCTATTTATAGAGTGATTTTTCACATAAGCCCACATCTACTGATTCACATTTTGCAAATTTGCTGCTCAGGGCATTGTAAATAACATTGGTGATTCATGCAAATCTAAGCATAGCAAGAATGAGAGCTAACTTGAAGTCAATTGGAGGCTAGCTGGCTGAAATGCGGTCTGTCATACTTTCCTTCATCCTTCTCCTCCAGATGGAAAATACATTAATATATGAACCATAGATAAGACTTAAAACAGTCATTATCTTTCCCTCAAGTGAGCCTTCTTTCCAAACTTACTTGTAATTCCCAAATGGCTCACTATTCCCCCAGGTCTTAAGGTTCCTAAAATTAGAGCTGCCACTGACTTCTGATTCCCATACTCAGTTTACCCACAAGTCCTGAAAAAAATAAGGGTATTTGTATGGAGGATGAGTTCCCTGAGAGCACATTGGCTTTCTCATCTTGACAATAGAAAGCAAACTCAGGTGCCAAAGATCCTCGGGGCCAATACTAATATATCTAGAATATTCCCTCTGTTTTGTAGGATTATAGGCCATAGATTTAGAGCTGGAAATGTCTGAGGTGGGATTTGTTATGTTGCTGCTAAAATCAAGATATGGAAAATGGCTTAAATTAAGGGAAAGTGAAGGTAGTGGTTATAATACTGGATTGAAAGTCAAGAGCCTAGGTTCAAATCCCACCTCAAACTAGATGTATGACCCCAAGTAAATCACTTTGTCTCTCTAGTTCTCAGTTTCTACATCAGTAAATCGATCAATAAACATTTATTAAGTGCCTGCTATGTTCCAGGCACTGTGCCAAGCACTGAGGATACACAAAGAGCCAAAAGACAGTTTAATCTCTATGATCTAATGGGGGAGATAAGGAGATAACATGAAACAAATATATACAGAGGAAGCTATATATAAGATAAATAGGAAATAATTAGCAGAGAGAAAGCACTAGAATTAAGAGGTATTGGGGAAGGCTACCAGGAAAAGATGGGATTTTAGATGGAACTTAAAGGAAACCAGGGATCATAAAATGAGGCCCTTGGACTTGCTGACCTCTTAAATCCCTTCTGGGACAGCTAGGGGTACAGTGGATAGAATGCTGGCCATAAAGTCAGGAAGATTCATCTTCCTGTGTTCAAATCTGGCCTCAGACACTTACAAAGCTCTGTGACCCAGAGCAAGTCATTTTTTTTGCCTCATTTTCCTCATCTGTAAAATGAGCTGGAAATGGCAAATGGGGTGATGGAGAGTCACACCACTGAGATGACTGAAAAGTAATAACATAGGTCCCTTTCATTCCTAAGACCATAATTATAGAGTAGATCATCACCACAGGTAATATTAATATTAACTACCTCCCTCCCCTTACTCTTATCAATGAAAACACATCTTGCAAATTTACCAGCAAGGTAGAAGCAAAAAATGGCAAGTATACCCTTTATGAGGCCATCAGGAAGGAAAGGACTGAAGCCTGGAAATTTCTACAAAGTCATGCCAACAAAGGTCCTGCTCAGTAGCTAATTAAAAGTGTCACGATGGCCAAAAAAAACAGATAGAGGCTATCTGCTCCTTCCCTAAAATATAGGGAAATGGACAGAGGGGACACATATAAGGTAGAAGGACCCCTCCATCACACATCTCCAGGGCAGTGCCAACATCATCTTTATTATCATCATTGCTACCATCACAACCACCTCCACACCACTGGAAAGAAAAAACACATTTATATCCAGTCAATAATTCCCTAGCAAATTGACTGCATAAATATTGCTAGAATTTCTCACTGACTACCTAGCAGGAGAAATGGATTTGCAAGTCTGTTCCAAGGATTATATAACATCCTACTTACAGATCAGTAGAGAGATCATTGGTAAACCCTGAGTACTTTCCTCAGATTCTTCAGAATACAAGATTACTCTGAACGAATGGAAAAGAAGTCAGTTTGATGGCACCTGAAAAATGTATTCAACCTCCTACAATTGAGGCATTTCTAATAAGAAGGCAGTAAATCTCTGCTTGATATTTTATACTTATTTGCAAATCTGATTTGAAGTAAGAAAGAGTACAGTGATATCCAGGTTAATAGCAACTGAAGCAATTTAAGTATGGATCTATGAACACTGCAACATATCCTTTCTCCACCTCCCCATGCCCTCAAAGTTATGAAGAAAGAATCATTTTTTCTTGATTTGACCTGTGACTTCATGGGTGTCACACCTCTTGGACGTCAATGAAGAACAGGAACTTATAACCCTGGAAAGTTGTCTGGGACACTGAGAGATTGGATAACCTGTTGATGGCCACAGTTTGTTGTTGTTCAATTGTTTTCAGTCTTTGTGACCCTATTTGGGGTTTTCTTGGCAGAGAGACTGGAGTGGTTTGCCATTTCCTTCTCCAGCTCATTTTACAGATGAGGAAATTGAGACAAACAGGATTAAGTGACTTGCCCAAGGTCACATAGCTAGTAAGTGTTTGAGGCTAGATTTGAACTCAGGGAGAGGCGTCTTCCTGGCTCTGGTCCCGGTGTTTTATCCACTACACAATCTAAATGCTATAGAATGTGAGCTCCAGCCTACTTTTCTAATCTTATAATGAATCACTTTCTTTCACCCAATCAACCACACAGGTGAATTGGCCTTCTTGTTTTCCTTACACAGGGATCTATCTCCCTACCTCTATAACCTTTGCATCGAGTGTATCACATGCCTGACATGCATCCTCTAATTGCCTCCTATAAGCATCTCTAACTTCTTCTTAGCTCAGATGTCACTTTCTCTATGAGGCCTTTTTTTTCATGATTCTCCCCACCTTCTTATTCCATTTCCCAGTCTTTCCCCTGAAATTGCCTTACATATATATATGTGTGTGTGTGCGTGTGTGTGTTTCAGAAGCAAGACTTAAATCCAAGGCTTGTTTTCTATTCACCATATGACTTGAACTACCTTCCATAACTATTCATGTTCTTTATACGTCATCTCACACCTAAGCCCTTCCAGGTTGTACAAATTCAATAGTCAGTGATGATTAGGGATGAAGACTGTAAAATAAACTAACATTTTCTCAAGTGACCACTTTCATCTTCCTTAACGGACAAAGTGTAGAAGAATCTCAAGTATAATTCCTAAAACAAATGGATTGGCACCCTATTCTCGCTATTCCCTCTAAATCACATATACATTGCTTGGCATTGTCCCATTCCCTGCTTATTACAAAACAACTCGAGGTGAAAGCCTCTCTCCTCTTTCATCAGGAAAGTACCATCCAGTTCTTTCTCTCGGACTACAGTAATCTAATCTTTAATTCAACAAAACCAGCATCTTTATGTAAATGCTTTTGAACTACATTTAGAACAGAACTTGACCTAACAACAGTTAAAATTCATTCCACTGCTACCTTTGTAAAGCAATTGTATTCTACCATATGAGTTTGGGTAGGTTCAGCAGTTTTGATTTTCTGTAGACTCCATGTTCAAGTGGAGTGCTCAATTGTTTCAAAGACTGACTAAAAGGTATTAAAAAAATGGATCGGGAAGCTGTAGGATGAGGAAAATTCTCCCTTTCGTTGAATTCCCTAAATTACATCAACATTTATTCTCCATTATTTTTCTCAGTTTTTTTAGGGATTGAAGAGGGCAGAGACTGAAAACACTGCTCATAAGAAAGATCCTTTATTGATGCAGAAATCTTTTGGTAAGGATTGCTGTACTTTCCATATTAAAGTTTGGACTGCCCTAAAAGTGACAATAGAGAAATGACATGAAGGTGACTAGGTGAGTGAGTATGTGCTTTAGATGGAAGGGAAGAACAGAGAGCATTGTGGTATGGTGGAGAGAGAGAGAGAGAAAGAGAGAGAAAATATGAGAGAGAATGAGAATTAGAGGGGTAAATGAGAGAGAGACAGAGATGAGAGAGAGAGAGAGAGAGAGAGAGAGAGAGAGAGAGAGAGAATCAATGCTTTTTACGTGCTAGGCACTGTATTAAGTGTAGGGGATATAAATTAAAACAAAAAAGATAGTCCCTGCCCTCAAGGTTCTTACATTCTAATGGGGAAGCCAATCCATATAGGGATGCAGAAAAATTGTATGGATTGGATGGATTGGATGCTTTTGAAGGGAAATGGTAAGAAATGACTACTATGGAGGCCTGGCTTCAGTCAAGGTAAAACAAAGGCTCATCAGTCAGAGCTGCGCAAGCCAGGTGAGGAGTCAATGTTTCTGGAAGGGTAGAGATGAACCAAGGGTAGCTAGGTGGTACAGTGGATAGAGTGCTGGCCCTGAAGTCAGGAAGACTCATCTTTCTGAGTTCAAATCTGGCCTCAGATGCTGAAGAGCTGTGTGACCCTAGGCAAGTCACTTAACCCTGTTTGCCTCAGCTTCTTCATCTGTAAAATGAGCTGGAGAAGAAAATGGCAGACCACTTCAGTATCTTTGCAAAGAAAAACACAAATGGTGTCATGAAGAGTTGTACAAAACTGAAACAACTGAACAGGAAACCACAGAAGCTGAACCAAGAGTGGGCTCAGATCTTGGAAGAATCCTGGTTTAGGAATCAAAGAATCTAAGTTCAAATCCCACCTCTCCCAGTAGTGAGTGACTTTTGTGATGTGGAACAAGTAGCTTAAATTCTCCAGGCCTCAGTTTTCTCATTGTAAAATTAATGGGTTGGACTAGATGGTCTATTACAGTCCTAGAACTGTGATTCCACTTAGGTAAGATGAAAGTTTTCAGCCAAAATCTATAAACCAAGAAAGTGTTTCCATCTGTCAAAAGTATGAGTGGCAAAGGGGAAAGTGAGGGATGGAGGAGAGACTTTATAAGGAATTTGTTGTGCCTACCATTTAACTCTTGGAGAAAATGCTAACAGACTCAAATGCCTTTTTGCTATTTTCAATTCTTTTTTAGAATTGGCATCCTACTTGAAATCCCTTTCCTTTCTCCTGTGCCACAGGCTTCCCCAACAAGCAAGTGAACCACGAAGCTCACGTGGCCAGATGTCAGTGTCAAACAGAGTTGTCCAAACCATATTGCTTTTACTGGGATTTTTCCTTCCCCCAGCACACCCCGTACCCTTCCCGATGACTGGGAGGCTCTCACATTATACTTTCCGCACTTTCTTGTGTGTATGTGTGTGTGTGTGTGTGTTTGCGCGTGTGTGCTGGCAAAACCTGCTTTTCACTTGTATTAAAACTGTCAAAACTGCCCAAAGGGAAAAAGTATATGTTTTCCCCTTGGTACCAAAAAGAGTGAAGAAGCATATTTTGGCAGTTTCAGTGTAGGTGTGAAATTTTTCACACAGCTCTACCAGGGAGGTACACAAGTCTGGCCCTGTTGAAGCATCTGATATTCCATGGATGGCAATTTCTTTAAAAGGTATGGCCTAGGGCTAAATTAAAAGATGGGGATTTAGACAAAAAGTGATAGCATTCTGCTGAAACAATTGTCAATTATGTTGTGTGTTTAGAAAACAAATGATGCCTCCTTTAAATATTCCCCATAGCAGGCTTTATTATAAAACAAAGATTTGGGATTATACATTTAAAGTGTATTTTAGTTAACAGAAACCATAGGAAAACAATGCAAAATATATTTGACTGCATTATATTGATTTTCCATGAAAGCATATCAGCAAGCAAGGCCCAGAAAACAGTAAAGCATCACCCATGGCTGAGTTCGGATATCTCTAGACACAATTTATTTTACATTTAAACCAATTATTGGGTTTGCTGCATTTAAAAATGCATGCCATAGATTCTTACAAGGTTTTTAAAAAATTCAATCAAATCAATTTCATTGATCTCCATATTCCATATTAAACACCAACCTTCTATTAAAGTTGACACATTTTGAAGGCCACTGTACAAGTGTCTAAGCAGGAATAAATTCTTTGATTCTTGCATCATAGATTTGGCTGCCCAAACACGAATACAAATATTGATTTTTATTTCAACACACAATTTACAGGCTGTTCCAATACTGATGCCATCCCAAGATTTGTTTAATAACAATGGAAATTTATTGAAATAAAATGTTGGCTGCAACTCCTTATTTCATCACAGCAGTATGATGTTTGATGAGAAGTAGTTCAGATTCATGAAAAACAAGAATTCAATTTTTCAACAAGACAGTGCTTAAGCAGCCATTCTGTGCCATATAACACTGAAGATTTCAGAAATTTCTCAGCATAGGTCAGATTTGAGTATCAGTGCATGGAGCCTTTTAGAACCCACCATGAATATAATGACTATTTATTTTGATTTCCACTGGGGAGTTCAGTTAAACAGGAAATGTTTCTGATTTATGACTTCTTTTCAAAGTTTCTTAGTAGATAACCAGACTGGATGTCACAATCTTCTCAGATAGTCACTCAACTAGCTCTTACTAAGTTCTTACTATGTGTCAGGCATTGTGCTAAGTATTGGGATATAAAGAAAGGCAAAAAATAACAAGAGCCTGAAGAACAGTCCCTGCTCTTCCTTAATGGTTTATCTGCAGTGTTTATTAGAGAATCAGAAGAGACAGAATCACAGAATAAGGTGAGAAAGAAATCTTTTAGTTCAGGGGTTCTTGGTCATTTTTGTGTGCACCATGGACTTCTTTGGCAATCTGGTGAAGCTTGTGAACCCCTTCTCAGAATAATGCTCTTAAATGAATAAAATAAAATACACATGATTCCAAAGATAGCAAATTATATTGAAATACAACTATCTAGATGTATATACACATATGTATATGTGTGTGCATATGTATGTGTGTGTCTATACACACAGATATCATGTTCACGGATCCTATATGAAGACCCTCTGTTCTAATATAACACTTTTATCTTATAGATGAGGAAAATGAGATCTCAGAAGGAAAAATGACTTGCCCAAAATGAAACAGTGAATTCATGATGAACCTAGGATTTGAATCTGGCATTTCTGACTTTGTAGTATTCCCTTTGCTACCTGTATGTGTTCATCCTTCGTTGCCGAAGAAGACCATGCCATCAGAGAAATAATGACATGACTTGCACTTGACTTTGTTTTGAGCGAGGGAGCGCTGTGTAGGTCACCAGCTTCACTTCTCTGCCACAGCCATCTGAATCCAGTGACCAGATATTCATCAGGATGACTGGAGATGATCCAGGATGAGGCAATTGGAGTCAAGTGACTTGCCCAAGGTCACACAGCTAGTGAGTGTCAAGTGTCTGAGGTGAGATTTGAACTCAGGCCCTCCTGACTCCTGACTCCTATCCACTGCACCACCTAGCTGCCCCTCCTTCACGACCTACCTTTATACTCAGCAAAGAAATTCATCGAAGCAAATGACTTTGTAGGTGAGATGATTATAGGACTCTAGATTAAGAGCTAGGAGGGACCTTAGAAACCATCTAGTTCAATTTCCTTATTTTGTAGAAGATGAAACTAAGTCTCAAAGGACTTAAATGACTCAGCCATGGTCACTCAGGTAGTAAGTAATAGAGGGGGGCAAGTAGGTGGCATAGATGGAGTCCTGGGCCTGGAGTCAGTAAGAGCCGTTAGCTGTGTGATCCTGGGTAAGTCACCTAACCTCTGTTTGCCTCAGTTTCTTCATCTGTAAAATGGACGTAATAATAGCACACATCTCTCCCAGGGTTGTTGTGAGGATCAAATGAGAGAATGATTGCTATTAGCACATAATAAGCACTTATAAATGTCAGTTTTTTATTATCATTATCTTTCTCAAGGGCCCTGACTCCGAATCCTGTGCTCTTTCTACTTTCCGGTACTGCTGCTCCCTTCAGATATCATCAAGTTAAATCCCTCAATCTACAGACTAAGAAACCAGGGCCTAGAGCAAAATGATTTGGTCAATATTATGTTTAGTGGCCAAACAAGGAACTGGAGTCAAATGTTCACCCATCGTCAAGCACTGCCTTTGTAGAACCCTTTATATATGACTTTTGCTTGAATGTTTCCGATAATTCTCATGGCAACTCTTGTTGGTAGGGAATTTGTCATATGATTTTCCATTGTTTCCTCTGGAGCTACACAGAACACCTACTCTTCCACATGACAATACTTCCAGTTTTTGAAGGCCACTAGAATAGACTCCTAAGTCTTTGTTTTTCTTCATGCTAAACATCCTCAATTTCTTCAACTATTCCTCTTAAAACATGGCTCCCAGACCCTTCATCACCCCTGCTGCCCTTCCCCAAATTCACTCCAGTTTTTTCCATGTGTTTCTTATCTGTGGGACTCAACAGCTCTGAATTTCATCAATAACCACATGCTGTCTACACCTTTCTAAAGCCATCCCACCCTTTCCTTTTCAATTTTCTTACTCATTATTTTTGGAGATCCCTGAAACACTAAAAAATGGTGACTCAGAGCAGAAAGCCAAGTAAAATTTGACCGTATTTCAAGGTATCACTTGGCCAGTTGCTTGAATAAGAAATAGGGTAAAGCGTTCCAGGATGTTTAGACTGGGTAGTGCCCTCTCTAGTTTTTCTCATCTAGGCATGCATACCATGTAGTCTTCCAACCAACAGTCTAAGAATCAGGCAGGGAATTTCTCAAATACTCCAAATAGCTGCACATCACTACAGATTATGACTGCTTGGATTTAGGGAACATTTTTTTGGCTGGGGAAACATTCCAATGGGATAGATTAATCTATGTAAACCACATAGCTCAGCCGAAACTGCTGCTCAGCATTCTAAATTGCCAGCTCCGTCTTCTTTCAGCACAAAAATGCACATTTCTTCCTATAATAAAGATATTTTATAATAGCAATAAGGCAACTCCAGGGTGTGTGGTTATCATGAGATAATCATACCCTAGAGGGATTATAGACACTTGGCTGTGCCTCATAACACCCCATGTGTGTGCTTATCTCATGATAACCATACTCTCTTTTGTATCTTATTGCCTAATTATCCTCTTCTAATGCAAAATACTAATTTTTTGTCTGAAACAATATGTGCAGGAATGCATTGCTAACAATCACTGGAGGACATTGACAAACAATGCCTCTATTACTAGACACTTACTTCCCATAAGGAAATTGATATATAAGGAGCATCCACCCAGAAGCTTCCTGGGTCAAAATTTTAGTCTGTCCTTTGATGTGCTACTTTCTAAAATAGATGGTACCAAGGCCTCAGGCTTGCCCAGTGTTGCCATATCATCAACTGCCTGGATTTCGTCTCTCATATTCAACTTTTAGGTTTCTGAAAGTCACAGCTGAGCCAGAGCCATAAGTAGTGATTTTTGCACCTAAGTCAAGAGGCATATATTAGCCCTTGAGGAAAATAATGCAACCTTGTTAGGAGAAACACCAACACTAGTATATGGGGAAAAAGAGTTTCTGAGACATTCATTTCATAGTAATGACATCCCAGTACCAAGAAGGTAAGAGTGCAATGGAATGCATGCCAGATTTAGTCACAGAACCTACTTTAAGATTCTGGCTTAGTCACTTATTGCTTATTTAAGAGACTTTGAACAAGTCACATAAGCTCTAGGGACCTTAGTTTTCTCATCTATAAAATGAGGATTTGGATTAGATAATCTCTAAGTTTCTATCTAGCTCAAAATTTATGTTTTTATAGTCCTAAGTTGAAGGCGCAGTAGAAACTCCATCTGGTGAAAAATGTCTCACATTCTAAATGTTAGGGATCTAATACAAAGCCCCTGTTGTCCAGTCCTAGTTATTACTCTGGTGGAAGTCATGACTAGATATAATTCTGCGTGGAAGTTTTGAATATGAAAAAAATGTCATCTGGATCTTTGAATTTCTGAAAAGGTAAGTGATAGCAGAGGTGGGTACAATTTCCATGGTTTCCTTTTGTTCATAAAAGTGTCTATGTGTTGTCACAGAAGTGATAGGGTTAGAAGGGATTTTAGAATCTAGTTCAAACTCCTAATTTTCAGAGGAATCAATCAAATGAATTATGGACAAGAGAAGTAACTTGCCTTGGGTTGCATGACTAATAAGGCAGAACTGAGCCTAGAACTAGACCCTCTGACTTCCAGTTCAGCATCTGTCTTACCATACCAAATGGTGTCTCAGTTTCTACTCAAATTCAAAGTATATCTTTGAAGTTGTCATTTTGGATTTCTTTCTTGTGCATTACAATGGCACAGATTATCCAAGGACATCTGTCTCGAATTCTAGTTTTAAATTCCATGAAGTGAAGGCAAGGAGTGTCTTGGTTTTTGAATTTTTATCTGAAGCACTTAGGATAGTGACTGGCACAGATTGTGTCTATTTTAAATGCTTTTTTCATTCATTCATTCATTCATTCATTCATTCACCCACATATAACAAGCCACAGCCCTAAAATTATGAGAGTGTGTAAAATTAATAGGCAGCACAGTATAGTAGTGGGAGAGTGAAGCTTTGACATAGAGGTTGGGTGTGAGGTCTTGTCCTGTCAGGTACTAACTTACCTTGGGCAAATTGCCTCCTCTAAGTCTCAAGTGTTTTTTTGGTAAAATGAGAATATAATAGTTTATAGTCAAATGAGATGATCAATGTTCATTAAACATCATAGGATTTAGAGGAAATCTTGAATCCAGGGCTCAGCAAACTATTGCCTGAAGGTCAAATTCAGTCATGTATTTTTTTAAATTGCCACAAACTGTGCTTTTACATTTTTAAATCCTATAAGATTTTTACTTAGAAAACATTAAAAAAACAAGCCTTCTTAGCTCACTGGTCTACTAAAATAGGCTCATGTTATAGCTTGGGGATAACTGATTTAGTCTAAACTCATTTTACAGTTTAGGAAAGTGATGTTTAAGGTGAAAAGACTTGCCATGTCAGAGTGTCCGGGAGAGAGAGGGGGAGAGAGAGAGTGAGAGAGAGAGAGACAGAGACAGAGAGACAGAGAGAGAGAATTGTAATTTAAAGTCAGATCCTTTAACTCCAAATCCAGTGCTTTTTCTCTCCATGACGCCAAATTATAAAAGTGTGTTTTACTTCAAAACACTATGGAAATGGAAGTTATTATCATTAAGTGAGAACTGATGCCATAAGCAATTATTTGTACAGAATGTATATGTACCTGAGCTCAGACATGCAAATGTTCTTTACTATAATTTTCCTTTGTAGGTTTTTGTCTCTTCACTATCTCACAATGTTCATCAGTTTGGGTTACCATTTTTAAAAAAATGCTTCTTTTATTTTCAAAATTATTCAATGCAGAAATGATATTCACACGACTATGCACTTGACTCTTGACTAAAGTAGTAAGACTGCTCCTGAAAGCTCACAGGTTTTTATTAGTTGTGCTTCCTTTTTATCACTTCATTCAGATGATGAAAATCAATTACTCCACGAACCCATAATTATGAGACTAAAGTTTACTGGTAACTTGCATCACAATAACATTGTCAAATGTCTCCTCATCATATCCCTCACTTTGTACCTACAATTGGTACCTACCCATTATTTTTGGCTCTTTTGTATTCATATAAATTAGTCAATAAACCTTCATTAAGTGCTTAACATGTGTCAGATGCTGTGCTAAGGGTTCAGAATAAAAGGAGCTTACATTCTAATAGGAAAAGGCTACATATAAAATGAAACTAAAAAGTAGAGATAGGGGTCCGAGAAGGGAAAAGATGAAGGCAATGGGGGCGTTATGGAGAAAATTTGAGAGAGTCAGGAGTACAGCTTAGAGAGAAATGAAGCCAGGGCTGACTTGGGCATGATTGTTAAAATGGAAATTCTAGAAGGAACCAGCTAATCAGAGACGGAGGCCACAAGGACCAAGAGTACTTCCAGTGTGTGAAGTCCAGGCATGGAGTGAGCTTCTAGGATGAAGAGGTTTTTGATTTCATTTTAGAGAAAGTCTAGGAGAGTCAGGAATATTGACTGTATAAATACCTGTAAGGACATTTTTCATTTAGGAACTTTCTGCATTTCTAGGATCCATGATTTTCTATTTGCTGGAAATCCTTTCCTCCCCTTTGTGGAATATGGATGACATTCTGTTTGAATACATTATGGTTTTTCTGATAGGTACTTTGTAGAGTCTTGAATCTACTTTTCTTTCCTCATCAATTCTTTCCACATTATTTTATCCTTGACTTCCAGTGAAGTCACTGCTACTCATTGCTGCTATCCTGGGGATGCTACCAGGACCCCTATAAAAAGTTGAAATTGTCCGGTCCTTTGAAGTTCATGAGGTCCTTTGCTGGCCAAGGAGGGTAAGCAGTTCATTTATAGATTCTATGAACTTTCATTCCTAGATTATAAACTCCCTGAGGGCTGAGTATACACACACACACATATGTATGTATACATACCATACACATATGTATACATATAAACATACACACACACACATATATATATACATATATATATATATTCTTTTTCATCTTGCATTTCTGGTGACTGGCACAGTGCATAATTTGGTGGGAGCACCTAAAAAGTTCTGGATCCTTATTTCTTGTTCTAGCAATGAGGCCTTTGTTCTAATATTAATGATGGCCCTCTATATATTAAAGACTGAAATTTACATTACCGCTCACTGAGGAAAACTTTGCTTTCATACTGATGTTGTCTCCTTAACAAGTTAAAAAATTCCATTGACCAAGTTAATACCTTAACTTGAATGAATTCCTTGCTTTGTATTTGTTAACACCTAACTGATAATGAGTCACAACCAGTTCATACACTTTGGTTTAGTCTTGATAAAGGAATATGTATGGAATCCAAGGAGAGATAAGAAAAAGATTTTGGAGGTCAGATAGAAGTTTTTGATTACTACATTACTAGACTCAGTCCCATGAAGGGAAGCATGTTTAACCAAGTGTCATCCAAAGAACCCTCTACTCCATGTAATTATATGCTTCAAGGAACTTTGGGCATAAGGAAACCAAACACTTAAAGGGACTCATGACTGTTGAGATATTGGACCCAACAGAAGAGAGCCAGTTGTAAAGAAGTCCCTAGACCAAGGAGCATTTGGAACTGAAGAACAAGGAGAGACAGAACTTTGATGTAGAAGAGCATGCTTGGACTTGGCTCTTAATTGATATTTTGAGTTATGTGGACTGTGCCTATCTGATTGCCTTTTGTACTTTCTCCTTGCTTTAAGTCCTTCACCCAGAGAAACACTGTATGTCTAGAGGACTGTATAGGTCTCTAAAAGACTGGTCTCATTTTAGGAATGGGAGGCTTAACTCAGTAAGAAACTTAAGAACTTTCCCAACTTATTGGAAAGCAGGGGGAAGTCCAACATAATTCCACAGTTTCTCAGGATTTTAATACACTCAAGTTAAAAATCTTCTGTTTTAGGCAGGGTTAAATAAAGCCTATTTGTTAGTCAACATTTTATTGGCATAAGTGTTTTCATGGGATCTAAGATCTTTTCCCTTTAGTTTGAGGACCAAGATTTTAGTCAAATTCAAAAGTTCTTAGGGGAAATTGGGGCATTGAGGCATTGGAGCATGAGTCAAAAAGAGATCAGAGAAGTCATCAAGACTGAATTTAGTACATAGAAACCAAGAATTTTAGTTGTGAGCCACAGATTACAATTGTCAGTTGAGGTGTATTCAGTCTCAAAACTAGTTGAGAGACATGATTGTTTTTCTCTTGTATTTAATAAATAATTATTGTATTGGGAACAATGTTTTTTCCCCTTTTCTCTTTCCTCATCCATAAATCAACCAGTGTGGGAAATTTTGGGCAAAGACTTACCCAGGCTAAGATCTAATAAAAGACTGTAAAAGAAATCCTAAATTTAGGAGAATTGGTGAATTCCTTGTCATTGTATTTGGTTGGACAGGTCTGGGGCAAAAATGGATTCCCTCTTTGATATATATGTTGATAAGTTTCTTTGACCAAGATTTAGATGCTCAGTGTCATGTACGTTAAGATCCTCATTGGAATATGACACACTTCTCATTACAATATTCATTCTCCCATCAATTGTTAACCAGTGTGGATTGATTGCCACCCTCAGGAACACCCACTTCTCCACGAGCATGTAAGCGGTGAGCCTTCCACCATGAGGGGTTTTTAGCATTTGAGAGTACCACTTATCTCTTTTACTAATAAAATGCTAGCATTATAAATAAAATGCCTAGTTACCCAGAAACTATGTCTCTCGAGCTTTTTAAATGTTACACAGTCTTTACATTTTTTTCAGAGCACACCAATTCCATTTTCTTTTCCTGCTTTCTAGCTTCGTAAATATCACTGAGTTAAATCTGTCTTAATTCAATTTGTTCTTTCTGAGAACTACTCCTAGGTATAGTGGAGAAATGGATTATTTTTGTCTCTAGAGACCTGGATAAAGGGATGAATTTTTGAACTTTGAGTTTAGGGATGAACTCTTAATCTATATATTTACCAAAGAAGGTAAACTACAATTCACAAAAGACTGAATAGATTCAGCAACAAAGATTAATTATTTAGGGATGGGAGTTTATCCTTTGTTCTGGAAAAACAGGCTGACATCAGGAAGATAAGGTACCAGGATCAGAGTAGGAGGATAACTCCTCTCTTCCTCCTTGCCCCACTTGAGGGATGTTGGGCAGAAAATAGAAGTGTGAATACTCTATTAATAAAAAAGATAATCATGGTGATACAAGTACTTTTAAAATTAGAATTAAACATGATTTTGTTTATTCTACTTTCTGTTTCTTTTTAAAATTTTTATTTTATTTTTAATTTCTGGAATAAAAAAACATTTCCATAACATAATAAAAAGAGATGATTGCACAAGAAACTGTGACTCTATTATGTACAACTTACTATTCCATTTAAATATAAAATAAAATTGTCTAGTCAGGTTTTTTTTTTTTTGGATGGTGAAATAAAGCACTCACAGTTGACAAAAAGTACTATCATATAGTACAATTGTGTCATTTTACAGATAAGGTAATGAAGATCTAATTGATTTAAGTTTTAATTTTTTTGGTTTGTTTTTGTTAATTTTTTAGAGGGAAAAATATTTTAGTTTTAGACTAAAATTTATTGAATTCCAGTAGACGTGGAATAATCTGGTAGAGTTCAGGGCTGGGAATGTTGATTTGAAAGGCTTCTGAAGCCATAGGAGGAAATTAAATTGGAGAGAGAGAGAGACAGACAGACAGATAAAATACAGAGACACAGATACACAGGCATAGATATAGCAACAGATAGACACAGAAACAGACTACAGAGACATACAAAGAAACAGAGATGGAGAAATAGAGACAGAGAGATAAAGATAGGGACACAGAAGGAGAAATAGAGTGACAGACAGATAAAGGTAGAGACAGAGAGAGAAAGAGAGAGAGGGGAGGACCAAGAACAATGTCTTAGGACCACCCACATTTTGGAAAAAGGAAAACAAATCAAGGAAGAAGATCTAAAAAAAAAAGCATATAGGAAAAGAAACAGTAGTGAAAACAGTGACATTAACTTAGTGGTAAGAACGTACCAAGAAGTTATTAATAATGTCAAATTCTACAGCAGGTCAAGAAAAGTGAAGGAGGAGAAAGAGACTTTGAATATGGCAATGAAGAGATCTAAGTAGAGACGTTTCATTAAAGGGATGGAAGGCCAAGTTACGGGCAATGTAATCAATCTATGATATTTATTATTTCCACAGACAATCATTAAGTGCTAGGAAGGAAGCCTTTAATTTGGGGGAAACAAACAAATAGTCTTGATTACATCTGTCAAGAAACATGTGAGCCAGAAATACAGCAGGTTGAGAGGGGGCAGGTTTATTCCGATTGATACTTCAAATTAAGATGGTATACACAATAATTTGAATGAAATGAGGAGCTATGAAGTTTTAAGCAGAATGAGATGATGGAAAATGTGGACACCATTTTTTAACTACTCTAAGTGAAGCTTTTATAGTATGACAATATTTATTTTGACTTTTTGAGAACTGCTTAGGGTGCCAAAAGCTCATGTGCAAATAATACAAGTTTGGGACTTCCTGCTGCTTGTTTAATCCATTGCTATTACCATTGATGATTGAAAGTAAGTTATATTTATATGAATTCTTATATAGGAATTCTCAAAGGGCTTGGGTTCAAATTCTAGCTCCATGACTTACTAATTGTGTGACCTCAAATTGATATCTAACTTTTCTACATCTCTATTTCCTCAGTTGTAAAAGGGAGAAAATAAAACCATATTGACCTACCTCAAAGTGCTGTTATAAGGATTTAATAAAATGAAGTCATGTGAATGAATTTTGCAAAACACTCTATAAATGTCAGCTCTTAAACTATCATCATCTGAGGATCTCAGAATATCTTAAAACCATTATGAATATTTAATTTCTTTTTCAGATGCAGAAGAACACAGGAAACATGTTTGCAGAGGAATTCACAGACTGAACAAATAATTCTCAGCTTCCAGATACAGGCATCCTCCTTCCCCAGTGGAGAGCTCAGACTCTAGAACATTTCTAATCTGTCCTCCAGGTGGAATGGTACTTAGAGCATTCCAAGCCGATGGGCATCCATCCCAATCTTTAAAAGCCTCAATGAGAAGGAGATTTTATTAGGCTCCTTCAAAAACCACATTCCAACATCTTGTAATTCTCATTAAATTCAGAAGGTTCTTTATCAGCATTCAGTCTAATACAGTTTTTTGAAAACTAAACAATAATTGGAGAATGGAATTCCTCTGATTTGACTGAAGCTCCCCTATTCTGGAAGGAGAAAAAAAAATCAGAGAAAATTGGAGTAGTACAGGACATCACACAAACATCCAGACATCTTTGCCTCCTCTTGGATCTCTACTGGGTTTTTTTCCCCAATTTCCAACCAATGGTGCTGGAATCAGAATAGGAAAATGGGACCTGACCCCTCATTGTAACATTTATATTTGCTCATGGTTGATTCTCTGTGTGTGGTACATGGTCAATAAAATTGTGATTGATTTGATTTGATGAAGCCCAGCAGGACTAGTCATTATAAGTGAAAAATGTGTCTTAAACAATTCTATCACAAAGTGAGTGTGCAACTGGGCAGAGACTCATTGCCAAATGTTTGTAATCGAAGCCTTAGGAGAACTTCAAAGGATTCTGTTTAAACACATTTATTCAACCTGTTTCTATGTAAAAACACAAACTTTTTTGTTTAATATGCCCTCTGTTTCCCCTTAAGCAAGTCCCAATCATTTTGCTTTACACAGTTCTGTATTGTCCAGAAGTCTGAAGCATCCAATTAGCTACAAGCACACACAGACTCTTTTTTCTTCCATTTTTGGGAGTTGTAATGTTTTATTGAGTCTTCTTTCTTATTCCTTCCTTCCTTCCTTTCTTTTCCTTTCTCTCTTCCTTCCTTCCTCTTTCTTTTTCTTTCTTTCTTTTCTATCATTTCCCACTAACTCACTTTGTTTTTGCTTTTTCGATAGGTCTTCCCTTATAACAAATAAGTTCAGTCAAGCAAACAAAATAAATCAACAGAGTGGCCTCATCCCAAGATGTCTGTCTCATTCTACAACCCCAGTCCATCAACTTTCTGAGGACAGGTGGGAGTCATCTCAAGTCATCTGAAGTGGTGATTAAAGTACTGAAATATTTCAAATAATTTTTCTTTACATTACTGTGGACATCTTACTAATTGTCCTCCTGATTCTTATTTCATCAGTTCATTCATGTCTTCTGAATCCATAATATTCATCATTTCTTACAGCAAAAGAATTACCATTACATTCAAAGAGACAGAATGACCCAGGAAGTTGGGCTCAGTGTCTGGAAGACTGGGTCCAAGTCCCTCCTTTGATTCCAGGCAAACCACTTAAACTCTCAGTGTTCTAAGAAACTCTTTGAGACGATAAGTTCCAGACAAAGTAGCCACCACTATCGATCAGACAGAATTTCCTCATTTGAGAGTTTCTTATACCAATGAAAGCACAGATCTAGTTCCTATCCCTACATTGATATATGACAGTTTGTTTCGCTGTTTTCCAGTTGATTAGTATCCGCTTTGTTTCCAGTTCTTAGCTACCATTCAAAGTGTTGCTATTAATATTTTTACATATGAGTTCTTTCCCTCTGCCTTTCTCTTCTTTGGAGCATATGTCTAGTACTGGCCTTACTAAGACATAGGATAGTGACAGTTTACTGGCTTTGGAGGTATAGTTCCAAGGTTTTTTCATATATGTATATATATACATATAGATTTATATAAACACATACATACATACACACATATACATGTGTATACACACACATATATATAAAATCTTCCAAGACTGACAAAGTTATTAATTGACTGGCTACATTTCTAATGAGTTAACATAGGATGAGAGAGGGATAGAGAGAGGTAGGTAAAGATAGAGAGATGAAAATTGATAAGATCTTAAGATTTTACACTAGATGGAACCTTAGAAAATATTTAGTTCAACCTATTCATTTTATACATAATGAAACTGAAGTTCAGAGAGATTAAATGACTTGACAAAGGTGACGCTATAACATATAGATACATTTAGTAACCTAGAGTAACATCTCTGATTCTGAATCTAGTGGGGCATCAATCGTGGTACAGGGGTTCCCCTTACTCTCCCATGGTGCATTAATACAAATCATCTGAGATAGAGAAGCATTTTCTTAAGGCCAGTGATCATTTTGAAATATACAAGAGTAAAAATTAGATCAGGGTTCAAATGCTGGACCTGCCACTTATTCTGGGAAAGTCACTACTCTATGACTCAATTTCCTCATCTGTAAAGTGAGGTGACTGAACTTGGAGGCCCCAGAAATGCCTAAATATTGCCTGTGGCTCCAAAGTATAGAATATAATTTTTTAAAAAAATCTAATTCCTTCCAATCCATCAGACACTCCATTAGATTAACCTTCCTAAAGCAAGATGATAACTTTGTGTTTCCACTGAGCTTTCAGTAGTTCTCCCCTGTTTACTGAACAAAGTAAAATCCTTAAACCAGGGGCTTTTCTCATCACTTCCTGGTAAAACTCCTACTCCTTCAAAGAAGAGGTCATAGAATTTAGAGCTGGATATATCTAATCTTACTTTAAAGATGAGGAAACTAAAACTCAGACATGTCAAGTGACCTACCCTAGGTCAGACAACTTGTTAGCCTCGGAGATGAGATTAGAACTCAGACCCCTTGCCTAGTGGGTCTGTATTTTTTCCACTAGAACACTTCCTTCTGCATTTAAAGATCATTATAAATGACACCTTCTATATCAGACTTTGAGAAGTCTTCCTCCTCTTCTCCCTCTCCATAAAAAGCTGAGAGTGATCTCTCTTACCTGTGACCTCAACTTATCCTGTTAATACTTTTCTTATGCACTTATAGTCTGTCCTTAACCCCAATTGCCTCATCCTGTGTCATCTCCAGTCATCCTGATGAATATCTGGTCACTGGATCCAGATGGCTCAGGAGGAGAAAGTGAGGCTGGTGACCTACACAGCCCTCCCTCACTCAAAATAAAGTCAAGTGCAAGTCATGTCATCATTTCTCTGATGGCATGTTCTTCTTGGGCAATGAAGGATGAACACGTTATGGAATTTGCTGTATGTGTTTCTTATCTTCCCTAATAGATTATAAGTTACTTGAAGCCAAGGACTCTGAGTATTCAGAGTTTTTCCTCCATTTTTTTCACTCTTCCTCCCCATCCTAGTAGTGCTTAATAGCTTAGTAAAATTTTAATACATTCTTTGTTGAGTTTTATGCTAATTCAGAAAGCAACTTTTACATTTAAATGGAACAAAGGGCTGCTCTAACCCTGAAAAGATATCCAGAGCACCGTCTCTGGTACACCTTTCTACCCACTAGTGGTTATCAGACAAATATTGCAACTAGGTCCACCAGCAGAAGCTCACTTGGTAAAGCAGTTTGGTCACTTTCCCATGGGCTTATAAATTTCTGGCAGTCTGTTACCAGTTGAAGGTATTATAGTATTCAAATTCTAGAGCTGTAAGAGATAATCATAATAATAGCTAATATTTAGATATTAATGAATTCAATAAATTAATTCAATCCCTTAATAAATGTTTAAAGGAGATATTTCTCCCCTAGTATTAATCAGTGGACTAGGGATGATGCTAAATGTTATGAATAAAAATAAAAAAGATGAAATGAACCCTATTCACAGGAAGACAAGCGCATATAGAAATGCATATAGCATAAATATAAAATGAATAAATACAAATATAATCAGTAGCATGTGTATAATCCCACAGGACACTCTGGAATAGGTACTATTACTATTCCCATTTTACAGATGAGGAAAATAAAGCCTAGATAAATTAAGTGATTTGCATATGACCACACATCTAATGAGTGTCTGAGGGAAGATTCAAACCCAAGTTCTCTGGTTTAAAGAGTAGCTTTCTATTCATTATATCATACCATCTATTAGATTACAAGGTCAAAGTTATTTTGCTTTCTTTAGGTCAATTTACAAAGCTAGCTCTGTGTGACCTAACTGAAATCTGAGTATGTGCTCCCTACTCCTCAGTAAAAATGGTAAGAAAGTAGACCTTCTTAACTTTAACCTGTCAAAACTAATTAGAAAAGAAAGCACGGTTAGGTTGAAGAGAGGTGTTGAGGTCAAGGGATGCTGGGAACCCCAAAATTCAAGGACAAGAGCATCAGGGTCTGCCTTGAAAGAATTCAACTCCAGTTTTCTTTTAGTCAGAGACAAGATTTATTGTTTCAGTAATAGATGCTGGAGGGAGGTGGAGTGGGATGGGGTGGGGGTTTTAAAGCACCAGTGCTATTATGACACTTGTATTGACTTGTATCAAGAATTCTGAGCAAACTCATGGAGGCAAGATGGCCCTTTTATTCAGGAAGACTATAAGAAGATCTGGATCGGATCTAGGAGTGACCAAGTACTCTGGGATGACTGGGAGGTAACAGAAGGGATCTAGATAGAATTAAGAAGTAGATGTCTAGGATGGGACCAGGTGCAGACAATGAGGACCACAATGAAAAGGCAATTAAAAGGATTATTAACTGGGAAGAGCAGGGTGCCCCAGGCAAACTCTAGGGACCTGGGTCATTTTGGGAAAGTCCAGGGACTTTTAGGGGTCCATCATTTGTGCCCCACCAGAGGTTCAAGGCATAAGGGAGAAAAAGATGTTCTCATAATCCAGAAGACCTCGGTTCAAAATCCTGCCTTTAATTCTGGATCTCCTTTACCCCTCTAAGATTTTAAGGTGAGATCTGCATAGACAAATGGAGCTTCTTCCTAGAAGATTCCTATACAGATGAATAAAAAATCTGCTTTACAAACAATAACAATAACAAAAAGTAAATTTATTCTCTCTTTTACTCCTTCACTTACCTAAGCTTCCAAGCAAAGGTTGGATAATTCTATATTCAGAGAGTTGGAGAAAAGATTCTTGTCCTAGATGAGAGGGTCAATTCAATTCCATCCAATTCTAAGATCACTTATGAAATATCTATTATATGGCTGGCACTGTACTAGGTGCTGAACATATAGTCAATCAGTTAGAATTTTTTAAGCAGTCACTGCTAAGCTCTCAGGATGCAAAGAAAGCCTACCCCCCCCCTCAGAAAAAATATCCCACTTTCAAGGAACTCACAGTGTAAGTGGGGAGGGGAGAGAACATGAAAACAATTATGTACAAAAATCCTAAATTGGGAGGTAATCCACAAAGGAAAGTCTATAAGATTAAGGAAGACTGGAAAAGATTTTTAAAGAAGGTAGAACATAGAAGGTGACATTTACGTTGGTCTTTAAACGTAGAAGGAAGTGTTCTAGTGGAAAAAATACAGACCCAATAACCAAGAGACCTGGGTTCTAATCTCATCCCTGAGGTGAACTGATTTTCTGACCTAGGATAAGTCACTTAACATTTCTGAGTTTCAGTTTTCTCATCTATAAAATAAGTTGGCATAATTGATAGAGTCCTAGACCTGGAGTCAAGAAAACTGATCTCTCTTAGCTCAATTTGGCCTTAAACACTTACTAGCTGCGTGACTCTGGGCAAGTGGCTTGACCTTTGTTGCCTCAGTTTCCTTGTCTGTAGAATGAACTGGAGAAGAAAATGGCAAACCACTTTAGTATATTTGTCAATAAAACCCCAAATGGGGTCACAAAGAATTAGACACGACTGCAAAAAAGGCTGAACGTGTAGTGTTGAGGGTCTAGAGGTAGAGACAAAGGAGAGAAGTCAGAGTATAAAGCAATTTGAACATAGTTCTGGTGATGTCTAACTGATGGGGTTCAGACTCTGGGAACCTCCCTAAACTCCCCTTGAATCTTCCCACTTAATCTGGCCTTTCTTACTCAAATAATTTTCCTTTTTGATCGGGCAGTCTCCAGAAGCCCATGGGCTTTTCATTGTAGCTGTGCCCAGGTCTCTTTTGCACTCCCCATACTTTGATCCTATTACCAGCCACTCCCATCAGGATCCTCCCTGGGGTTGATCTATCAAGACCATTGCTGAGACCCCAGACTACCTGGTGATACCTGCTTCTGCCCCAGACCCTCCATTGTCTGATATCTTCTGATTGCCTCCAGCTGTTTCTAGCCCTTGACCAGTCCCATTGAGTTGCTCCTTGGACTTCATCTCAAGACCCTCCTCCCATCACCCTAAACTATCAGACCACCCCCAGATCTCTCCTATAGTCTTTTCTGTATTTAAGTTCCATCTTGCTTCCATGAAGGTGCTCAGATTCAATCCAGCTCAGACTCTGTCTACTGAGATTCTGTCTGGCCCATCTAACAAGCATTACAAATCCTTAGGCTCCTTAAGAGTCAACTCAGTATGGAGAATCTTTAATAAGCTTTGTTTTTCTTTGGTTTTAAGAAGGCTTGAGTCAAATTCATTGGAGCAGCAGCCAGTGTGTTGGTATTTTGGGGTCCCCAGCACCCCAAATCTCAACATAATGACCTTTAAAACTATGAAATTCTTAGTTCTTAACAGCTTCACAAAGATTTTATCTGAGATTGTTCTCTTTAAAACAGTTCAATCTGATTACCGCCAATCTCCACCTATGTTCATTTATTCTTCGATTCATTAAGTCACTCCTCAGACATGGCACCTACCATGGGCTAAGAGATACAGAGATTAATATTTCTCAACTTCTGCTAGCAAGGGTTTAACCATGGTGGGATGGGGGTTGGGGAGGGGGGAAGAGTTGGGAAGAGATAAGACATGTATACAAATGGTCATTTTAAAAGGCAGCTTGGTATCAAACAGTAGTCCTTGAAATAGGGCCTGTACCTTTATTTTTTGGTAATAATTTTATTTCCATTTAATTGACTTCCTTTGTAAATCTATGTATTTTATTTTATATGTTTAAAAAACTAAGAAAAAGAGTTCATAGGCTTTTCACCAGGTGGCCAAAAGGGGTTAAAAGATTAAAAAGAACCCTTCAGTAAAAAGGAAAATACATAGAATTTGGAATCAGAAGATGTGGATTTGGATGCCAGAAATGGCATTAGCTAGATGGCACAGTGGACAGAGCTTGGGTGAGCAGTCAGGAAGACCTAAGTTCAGATCCAGGCTCAGATACTGAATAGCCATGTGACCCTTGAGAAGTTATTTAACCTCTGTATTTTTCACATTCCTCATCTGTAAAATGGGGATGATAATAGCACCTACCTTATAGGGTTTTTATGAGGTTCAAATGAGATACTAATTATAAATCACTTAGCATAGGGCTTGACAGATAGTGAACTCTATGGAAATATTAGTTATTATTATTACCCATGATCCTTGGGGAAACTCTTCACTTCTCTGGGCCCCTCAGGTTTTTACCTTATAAAATTAAAGGTGCTTTTACAAACTGTGGATCTCAGAGAGTGGTATCCTGTACTAGTGAACAACAAATTAGACTCACCAGAGGCTCTGCTCCCCAGATTCCCTCTGGGTTAAGATCTCATCTTGGGTCCAGTATTCTTTATTGGGTTCATTACTGATTAAAAAAGAGGCAGCCTTGGCCAAGAAGGCCAGATAAAATAGTAGAGAAATATAAAATGTCTGTTGCATAGGCTGGGTGAAGAATAAGAATATAATGCTGACATTAATCTCAAGTAGAGTCACTCTCCCTTTCCTCGGGCCTGGTGGATGATATGGATGGGTTTAACGCTCTTTGTGGGTCTGATTTGGACATTCCCTTCAAATGCTAATGAAGACCTACTTTAACACCCTCTTTCTGGTGTTATTCGGAATAGTCCCTTCAAATGCTCATGAATAGTTCCTTTTGTCTCTATAGACTGCAGAGCCAGATAACTTGGGGGCCTAGAAAGCAAATTGCTGCCCTGGTATAGACCCACCGTGAATGAGGAATTGGGCCTTATGGTAGCCATGGAGCTGAACACTGGCTTTCCCTCACTCCCCAAATGAACCAGGCCAAAAAAAGGAGCTAACCCATTTTCTCCTCATTATCACCTCATTAAGTTCCCCTTGCCAGCTTGGCTTGGGGCAGGGGCCTGGTACAGGTAGCTTAATGAGTTTCTTATTTATGGGCTCCTGTGTTACTATGCAAAAGCCTGGAATTCCCAGGCAGAGAGCATGGCATTTTCTGCTGTGGCAGCTTAAAAAAAGGCAATTCCCAGGCTTTCCTGAAAGGCTGAGCATCACAGCATGGGCCTTTGACACCCTCTCTTGGACTCTTGGTCTCTTGGTTAGCAATACCTGCTTTGCATATTGTTTACTATTGTGACCCTGTATTTTTCCCCAATTTTCTCTTTTGGTCCCCCTGACAACGCAAAGCAGATGCCTCCCCAGATGTGAAAGCTGCAGATGTTTGTCAGTTAGAGGAGGCAGCAAATTCGTAAATGGGAAACGCATTCTGCAGATTCTCCCATTTGGCTTTCCTGAAAAAAAAATGTTCCATGTGAAGAGCCTTCTGTGTGGTTTGGAAAGAGAAACTAAAAGGTTTCACATTCATTTCTAAGGAAAGATGGCATGTAACCCGACATAATGCACTGACGCTACAGGGCCTCATCAGTTGAGGAAAAGTATCGAGTTGCTTTTTACTTATTTGCAAAGATTCTTTTGGTGAGCATTTACTAAGTACTTATTCTGAAGGCCCCAGGTGGACCCAAAGAACACTGAATAAGTTTTAAGTGGCAGAGATGGCATTTAAAGTTAAATCTCAAGGTTCTAAATTCAGTGCTCTTTCTACTAAGCCAAACTATTCTGCCTTGTTTTATGATTATTTGCATATGTGCCTTACCGCCCTATTTAGTCCTACGAAATTATAAACACCTTAAGGTAGGGCTTGAGAATTATTCAGCTAGGTACTCCACTGTGCTATTTGATAAATGTTTGTTGAATGAATGAATGAATAATTGAAAACAATTTAGGGTTTTACCTTCCATAAAATGTAGGGTAAAAGAGATTGTAGATTCAATTAGAAGTGATTAATTGATTAGGAAGGATTTATTAAAGGCCTACTACATGCCATGCCCTGGTCAGGTACTAGGGATACAAGTAAAAATTATAATATTCCCTATCCTCAGGGAACTTACATACCCTTCTTGGCATGGGGGACATCTAGAGTAAAGATGGAAAATGGAGGGTTCTATATGAGGAAAAGCAAGAAGACCAGATTTGTTGGGCCATAGATTTTAGGAAGGAAGTTCATGTATAATGAAGCCAGAAAAGTAGGCTGAGGTCAGGTTGTCTTTAAATACCAAGTGGAAGAGATTATCCTAGAGGCAATAGCGATCCACTGGGATTTACTGAGTAGGGGAGTGACATGGTCAGATCAGAGCTTAAGGGAAATAAATCATTTTGCAGCTATGGGGAGACGGAGAAGAGAGGAAAGATACAAAATATAAGGCTATGATGATAGTCTGGATAAGAGTTTATAAGGTCTCCTAAGGTAGCCAACAAATAATTAGAAGGGGCAGAATTCAATAGGGATTGTGGAGATTAAAAACAAATAAGATTTGCCAATTGATTGGATGTGTGGACTGATAAATAGCAAAGAGTTGTGATAATAACAAGGTTTTAATACTGAAATTGACTATCAGTTTTCAGAAGAAAAAAATCTAAGCTCTCAGTAACCATATGCACTGATAGAGGAAAAAGTATACTTGAACTTCTAGGAGGAGCTGGTATCTAGAAGGGTTGGAACACGTGTCCCAAGAGATGGCAAAGTCATTGGAAAGAATGATCATGGAAAACTGGCAGCATAGTAGAATTGGACTACTTGGAGGAAGAGAATAATTTCTACCATGCTGTGCTTTTTCTGTCCAATATTAATTCCCTCACCAATTCATATTTTTAAGAGTGAAACAGCAAAAAAAAAGGGGGCTGAGAGGTATGATGAGGCAGGATCTGGAAAAGCAATAACCTGGGTTAGAAGTGGGATCTCAAACTTAATATTTCAGAAGTTTTAGCCACATGAAGAAATGTATGTGAAAAGTATGTATTACATATTCACTTACATGTTGTCTCTTTCATTAGAATATAAGCACCTTGAAGGCAGGGAGTGTTTTTACCCCTCTTTGTATCTGTGGATTTTCACACAACATGTCACATAGTAAGTACTTCATAAATCCTTGATGATGGGGAAGATATGACATACTTACCAAGAAAACAGAAAAGTAGATAAGTATAATAGACTAAATATGTAAGAAACATGAGCAACTAAAAATTTTGACCAGTGTTAACAAATCTATAAGAACATAAATTTGAGGCGTAATGATTCCTCTTTTTTTAAAAAAAAGGCTGATGAAAAAAAGGAAAACAGTTTAACAGAAATTAGTTGTAAATCAACACCTTCTATCATAAGCCATAATAAACTCAATATAGATATGTGAGTAGACAAGAAACAGTCACATTAAATGTGCATTTATATTACAGATATACGTGGATGTGTACATAGATGTTTATATGAGCATACGCACATGCATTATATATTTATATACATATACAAGGGGGATAAGGGGAGAATTCTTAGCCAAACAAAGGATAGAGGAAATCAGAATAGGAAGAGAAAGGGAATAAGCATTTGTATGGTACTTCTGATGTGCCAGGTACTGTGCTAAATGTTTTAGAAATATTATCTTATGTCAGTAGGTAATTTTGAAGAAACTCAATGAATGAATCAACAAACATTTACTGAGTACCAACAGTGTGCCAGGCCAGACTCAGTATTACATACTATGTATATCAATATGGAGAATTAATTCTTACTTTCAAGGAGCTTAAATTCTATTGGATATGATAATATATATGTATATATATACATATATGTATATATTTATGTATATACACATACACATATGCTTATATATAATATTCAAATACAAAGTATTTAAAAATACAGAATAAATTCAAGGAAATTATGTAGGGAGGGCTCTGGAAGTTGACTGGATCAGGTAACGTTTCATGTAGAAGATGGTTCTTGAGCTGTAGAGGTAAGGAAAAAGTGCATTCTAGGAAGGAAGGATGGTTGGCACAAAGGAATGGCCCTGGAATGTGGAATACTGTGTGTGAAAAGAACAAGTCAGCTGGGTAGATTATAGAGTGTAGGAAGAGATACGATATACAAAACAAGGTTGGAAAGATAGATCAGGGACAGGTTATGAAGGGTTTTAAAAGCCAAATAGAGAAGTTTATACTTGATCCCAGACACAACAGGAAGCCAATGGAGCATATTGAATAGGACAGTAATCAGATCCATGCATAAGGGAAATCACCTAGATATCTGTAAGGTGGATGGATTAGAGCTGTGAGAGATTTGAAACAGAGAAACTAATTGGGATCTCTTGCAACAATCAAAGTTCTGGGTGACAAGAGACTAGAAGAAACTGGTAACTGTGAATAGAGAAAAGGATTTGGTTGTGAGAAATATTGTGGAAGTAGAAATGATAAGATTTGGCAACTGGTCATATATGTTGGGTATATAAGATTTGGTCATATATGTTGGATAAGGAAATCAGAAGCACTACCAATTAATGCCAAGGTTTCAAACATGTCGTTTGGAAAAATAGTGTGGTTCCTTTGACAGAAGTAGGAAAGTTTGGAATAGAGGTTCATTTAGGGGGAATGATAATAAGTTTGGTTTTATACATTTTTAAATCTGAAATGCCCAGTCAACAGTTGGATATATAGATCTTGGTGTCATCAGCATAGAGATGCCAACGAAACACATGGAGCTGATATGATCATCAGGAAAACAGAGAGAATATATAGAGAGAAGAGAAACTGGGACAGAACCTTGGGGAAAACTGATGGTTAATGGGGGTTGATGTGGAGCAAAAGGAAACAACTAGGTGTAAGGAAAAGTAGAAGAGATTAGTGTCATGAAAACCCAGAGAGGAGAGAATGAGAGTAGGATTGTTTATATCCAGTGCAGTAGAGAGGTCAAGAAGGATAAGGACTACCAAAAAAATCAGATCTGACAGTTAAAGGATTATAAGTAACTTTGGAAAAAACAGTTTCAGTTGAATAATTGAGTTAGAAGCTAGATTGCAAAGGGCTGAGAAATGAAAGAAGAGAAAATGGGAGATGATGAGTGTAGATTGCCTGTTTTTCCCCAGGAGTATGGTTGAGAAAGAGAGGAGAAATATAGAGTAATGGATCATAGGCTAGAGTGAAAGGTTTAATTTTTTTTTAAAGAATGAATGAGACTTAAGTGTGTGGGGAAGAAACTAATTGATAGAAAGAAGTTGAAAATTAGAGGGAAGGGGAGGATCATTGAAGTGACAGTTTGCTGGAGAAGATAGGAAGGAGGAGATCAAGACCATGTGTAGAGGTAAGGAGAAAGCCACCTCTTTATCAGAGCTTGCTTGAAGAAAGACAGTAGAGGGGGGATTACATCAAGGGGAGGTGGGAAAAAGGAAAAGGGAGAAGAGTTGATAGCAAATGGCAAAAGTTGTCATTCTTCACTATGGAGTTGAATGGAGAGAGCCAAGTGTAGAAGGATTGGAAAGACAAAAAAGATTGGGGAAAACTTATAAAGAGAATGAGGTGGAGAATCAATTAATAAGGAAAAAAAGATTGATTTGTCTCACTGACAACCCAGTTAAGATTAGATAACATAGATCTGGAGGTGTGGAAGTAAGGGGTGGAGTGATAAATGACTGAGATCCACCTACACCATACTCCCGACTGTGGACAGGATTCAAACAATATTCCTGTATTCATTATAGCATCAAATATTCAGAAAGCTTTGACTGTGATTTTTGCTGAGTGACAATGTTTAAGAGACAAGTCTAAAAAAGAGATATCCTAGTTAAATTGATCACCAACCAAAACAGAGACTATGATAATTGTTAAGGAGAATTATACAAACTTAATACTCAACTATCCCTATTTCAATTACTAATCCACTGTAGAACTCTGAGACACCAATTTATTTACATTCAAGCTTCTCCTGAGGACTTGAATAAATTGCAAATACATAGTTTTTTGCAGGTGATAGTGTCTTGAACACATCAGTAGCTCACAGAAACCACATGGTTACTAAAATTCCTCAAAGAAATATAACAGAATGACTTTTCTGTCAGAATGAAATGGTTCTCTTAGAAAATGGCATGAACTTTAGTTCACCACCAGCGAAGCTTTTAAACACATGCTGTTTCGATGCAGCTTGGAATATTTGCTTTTTGTATAGGTATGGGAGGTGGGGAAGTAGAACTCCTTCCTGAACCTCAGAGAATTTGGTTAAATGACAAAAAGATGAAACATAAGTAACATGAAAGGTAAACCTGACTGAATAGAGATGGAACCTCAGAACGTATTGAGATGCTTCCATGTATTATGTTACCCCATGTCTTAAAGATACTTCATTGTGAAACTGGGAACAAAGTGGGTAGCCTGAAGTTCCTTTCAGACCCAGATGTGTGATGCTGTGATCCTGTGGTTTATACGGATGCTTCAATAATCAATATTCCAAATATCTGAAATTTCTTATAATGAAAGTCAAAACAAATGTATAGAAAGCTTGGCAACAGGCCCAATTAAGCTAGTTCATCAGAAAAGCATTGAAAGATGATACTGGAAGGAGGACAACACTGGATGAAAAGTGGGAAATATCTATCAAGATTTTTAAACTGTGATAAACTGTGTTCTGCATCATTTATAGCAGGACTACTGGATTAAGACTCTGATATCATAGTTCTCAGAATATTGAGTGATGAAATTTAAATAGCTCAACCCAGATGAGAGTTAGGTTCCAGGCTGGGAGGGCGCATGGTATTTAAGGGAAAAAGAGGAAAAAAAGAAATTTAAATGATAACTTTGTTGTATGTTTGGAGGGAATAGAAAGTGATACATGATAGATTTTACAGTTTCATGTGTACTCATCTTTTCTCTTGTACTGTGTTATGGAAATGCTTGTTTTGTTCTGTGAACAGAAAATAAAATAAATTTGGAACACAAAATATAAAATAAGAAAAAGAATTAAAATAACTCTAAAGAAGACAAAATAAGGAGAACAGGTGAATTAAACTGAGATCACCCAAAGGATATCCATTCTAGAGATCACAGATTTTCGAATATAGTAGGGAATGAACTCTCAAGATACCTGAAAGAGAAGATTGGGGAGGGAGGAGCTTTAGGGAAAAACTTTGTAATTAAAAAGTGATTAATAAACTATCAATAGATATACTATCTCATGTCTCTACAAAACCTTTATGAAAATAATGTGCACATACACTGAGGTCATATGATAGAGAATGGGGAGGCTACCCCACATTAGGGGAAGTTCCTTGAAAGGTAGATTTTGCTTTTTCCTTTCTTTGTATCCCCGATGCTTAGCATAATGCCTGACTTATTGAAGGTACTTAGTAACTGCTTATTGACGTGACTTGACTAATGACCCATATGCCATTTTGCATTTCTACAAACCTTTGTGAAAATAACATACATATGACTGAGGTAACTTAAAAAAGATATAGCTGGCATTAACAGGTTTTCCGAAGTAGTATTTGATAATAGAAAACATTCTCACAAGCATAGAATGGACTGAAAGTTGAGAATGCATGATTTCACTTTGTTTATTGTTTGTTGCTAAAAATACAAAATGAAGCCTTAAAAGTCTATATACGGAAAGATGATGCCAGGAAATTGTTAGAGGTAGCTAGCTGGCAGAGTGATAAAGTGCTGGAGTACAAGCTGGAAGACCTGAGCTCAAATCTAGTCTCTTATACTTACTAGTGGGGTTACCTTGGACATGTCATTTGGCCTCTAACCCCTTCAGTTTCCCCATCTGTAAAATGAGGATAAGAACAGTGTCTACCTCCCAGGGTCATTATGAAGATAAGATGAGATGTTTGTGAAGTACTTTGCAAACCATTAAGCTATATATAAATGTAAGCGATTATTAATGTAAATCATGTCAGATTAATTGAAAGATGACAATAGAGATAATTTTGTTTGGTGATCCTCTTGTTACCAATGTTGAATGATAAATAAAACAAGATAACATATGTTTGCCTCTTTCATGGAGGACGGATGTGTAATACAGAGATTTCCCATAAATGTTGAGCTGCTTTAC
The DNA here is from genome assembly GCF_028372415.1 of Notamacropus eugenii. NCBI lineage: Eukaryota > Metazoa > Chordata > Mammalia > Diprotodontia > Macropodidae > Notamacropus > Notamacropus eugenii. Next base: position 21,029,588 of record NC_092878.1, read on the forward strand.
TTGCTAACGTTTACAGTTGATGTTGTCCTGTTTGCTCTCAATCAAATAATAACCTAGGATTTATTAGATTTCTATTCTAAGTCAGGCACTGGGCACAAAGGAAGCAATCTCAGACCACAAGGAGCTTGTGTTCTATTACATCGAGAGAGCTTGTATATGTACAGTATGTTCCAAAAAGGTCTTAGTGCAGGTTAACTCTAATAGCTTGAAACTGAACCACCAGAATTACTTTGTGTTTGTATAGAGTGTCTCAAAAGTCTTACTGTTAGTTTAAGCTGAAAACTTTTGAAAAGTTTTTAAAAGTTTTAAGCTTAGAATGACAAAAAGTTAAAAAAAAAAACTTTTAAAAATTAAAATAAAATTTTTTAAATTTTAAGCTTAGAACTACACTAAGACCTTGGTGACATCTATATAAGTATATACACTACACAAAGTAATTTTGCTGATGAAGTGGTCTCGTAACGAAGGGGATCAGGAAAGGTTTTATGGAAGAGGATGTGCTTGAGTGGTGTCTTGAAGGAAGAGAGGGTTTCTATGAAACAGAAGTGAAGAGAGAGGGAGAACTTTCCAGTCAATGATTAATGGCCAATGTAAAGACACAGAAGTGGGAGATGGAACATCAATGTTGTGTACATCGAGAAGGCATGCTTGGCTAACCCTCAGAGTGTAAGAAGGGAAGTAATATATAAATGAGTCTGGAAAGGTAGATCATTCCATAGCTTAGGGATCATCTACATTTGCTCTTCAAATTTCCACCCAAGTCTTGTTAAATGGAGCCAAGATAGCTCCACTGACTAATACTCAATACCTTCCGATTAAACCTCAGAAGGTAAAAAACCCCCAAAGTGTCTTAGAGTTGTTTTATATAGACAAAGGGAATTTCCAAAATGACCAATTAGAAAATTGGAAATGTTGAAGAATTGTAGAGTTCTCCGGTGGGTAAGTGGGGGTTAGAGGATAAAGGTGGGGAAAAGGTTTTAAAAAACAGTGTCATGCCAGCTGGGGGGAAAGGCACACTTCACTCCAAGCAACCATGGCCTTCCCTGGAGCCCTGCCATGCCATTTGTACCATTAATGCCTTTTCTTTTATCTTTTCATCACAAGCTTTTCCAGAGGAGGTAAGGAAGAAAAAAAATTCAACAAACTAAACAGCTGTCTCAGAGATCACAAGACATCAGAAAGAAATCTAAAGAGTGTTCTAATCCCAGAGGAAAACCTTGCCTAAGTGGTAAAGTGCTGGCAGCAGAAACCCTGGAAAATTCAGGGAGTGGAATTTTATTGTCGGAACTTTCAATAAAAGAGCAGCCACAGATACTGAAAGCACTAAATAAAAATTACCAACAAGCTGTCTTACCTGTGTGCACTGCACTGAGAGGAAGGGCAAACAGGAGCCAGCAGTGCTTGTACATCAGTCAAAACTCTGACAGCGACGGTGGGAAGTTTGACAGAGCTGCCACACACCAGACTACCTAAGATATTCCTAACTGAACCATAAAAAGACAAATAAATTAGTAACACTTCGCTCCTGTCAATGTCCTTCCTCGTGAACTTCTCAAGCTGTTGGTTAACATTGTCTGCAGTGATATATCAATATCTCCTTGGCTTGCTGAGAGAAGACAGACACATTTGATTTTTTGTGTGTTAGAAATTGTTTGCAGAATTGATTCAAGAAAGTGAAATAAATACTGTCTATTTCTTCATGGCCCTCCCTTTGTTTCTCTTTGTTGCCTGACAAGGAACTAGGACTGGTGAGATTAGCATAATCTTTTCTAGAATTTACTGTTTTTTATTTTTTAAATAGATCTCATGATAGACACACGAGAAAATCAATAACTGGTTTCTCATTTGTCAGAGCTAAATGACAAAACTCATTTTGAAATTCAATAGTAGTTACTGAAGAGTAGCTGCCACACATTGTGGAGCTGCTATCATGCATTCTTTCCATTTTTTTTCCTGCAAAAGAATATGGAGAAGGGAATCTTTGCTGTTCAAAGCCTAATTCTGGGAATTTCCTAATATTTTCCTGTTGAACCTCACCAATGCTTGGCAATTCCCCTTCAAGCTGAAGCAATTATATTCTGGTTGGCATAGTGAGTGGATAGGGAACTAACCTCAAAACCAGGAAGATCTGGGTCAAGGAAGGCTGACCTCTGGCCATGTATTGACCAAAAAGTCACAAATTCTCAATGCCTCCAGGCAATCCTCTAAAACCATAAATTGCAGAGTGGGTGCTGCCTGCATGGGTAGATGTTTCCTCACCAGGACATCCCAGTATCATTGAAATCAGATTCAGAGGAAAATCAAACTATAGTAATGACAAAACTATCAATAGCTCATTGAGAGTAGAGATTGTCTTAGTTTTCTATTTCTATCCCCAATGTATGCACAGTACATAGTAAGTGCTTATTAAATGCTTTAATCATTCAATCATTCTTTGGGCTTATTTATTTGAGAAGGGAAAAGTATCGATGGGAAGTCATATATAGGCAATCCCAAATCACATTTTAACTAACCAGATAAATTAATTTAATTTCATTTTAAACCCCTTGAAGGTGGAGTGTAAAGTTTATGCATCTTTTTTGCATCTCCTACAATGACTAGTATAAGGTCTTTTTAAAATTTTTTTTTTTTAAATTGATGTTTTCTGTCTCTCTGTTGCTGTCTTGGCTTTGCTTACACCACCCTACATACATTTGTATAGATCTTTCTATGCTTCTCTGTATCCATCACACAGAGTAGTATTCCACTACATTCATGTGCCACAATATGTTTAACTATTTCTTGATTGATGGGCATCCTCTTTGTTTCCAACTCCTAGCTATCACAAATTGTTGCTAAAAATATTTTGGTGTACATGGAGACTTTTTCTTATTCATGCCTTCTTTGGGGCATGAGCCTAGTAATGGAATCTCTGATTGGAAGGTTATGGACATTGTAGTCACTTTATTTGCATCATTCCAAATAGTTTTCCAAAATGGTCATGCCATTTCATGTCGGAACCAACAATACGTTAATGTGCCTATTTTCCAACACCCCTCCAACAATGACAGTTGATATTTTTTGTCTTTGCCAATTTTAAGCATAAAGCTTCAGAGTTGTAGCTATCTTATTATTAGTGATTTGGGGCATTTTTTTTTAATGTGATTGTAAATATTTTGAAGTTCTTTTGAGAACTTTGTTCATATCAAGAAATGGCTGTTAGTCTTCTGTATTATTAATAGATTATATATCTTGGATACCAAATCCCTACCAGATAAATTTGATACAAAGATTTTTTCCCCCGTTCAACCTTTTCCTTTCTTATTTTAGATGCAGAAAATTTTCAGTTTCAAGTACTCAAAGTTATCTATTTTTTTTCTTTAAAATTGCCTTTACCTTTTGTTTGGTTAAGAATAAATTTGTTACTCGTAGCTGTGAGAGGCACATAATCTATTTCTCTTTCATTTTAAAAAAATAGAATGATCTTTAATATTAAGGTCACATATCCAATTTAGGAAATATTGTGTATTGTGGTATAAGATGGTGTTCTATGCCTGACCTCTACTAGACTGTTTTTTAAGTTTTCCTTGCAGTTTTTAATAAAATAGGTAGTTTTTTCTCTAGGCAACCTATGTTTTCCACTTTATCAAACACTGAATTATTTAGTTCTGTTGTTTCTGAATCTCCCTCATCTAGTCAGTTCTGCTGTTTAGTCTCTCTATTTTTTTTTCAACCAATACCAAATGGTTTTGATGACTGCTGCTTTGTAACAAAATTTGAGGTCTGGAAGTGCTTTTTTAACCTTTATTCTTCTTTTGTCATTTCCTTTGTTATTTTAGGTCTTTTTTAAAAAATGAATTCCATTATTTTATCAAGCTCTGTAAGACACTCTCTTGGTAATTTGTTTGTTATAATATCAAAAGTATAAATTAATTTTGGTCGCTTTGTCATTATCATTACGTTGACACAGCCTATCCATGAGCACTGAGGTTCTTTAAAATCTTAAGTAACATTTTGTAAATGAATCTGTACAAGTCTTTTCTGTGCTTTGGGTTCTTCTGATATTTTATGCATTTTGTAGTTATACAGAATAGAATTTCACTTTATATTATTAATTCTTATATTTTATTATTATTATATAGAAATTCTGTTGATTTTTGAGGATTTATTTTATAGCCTGCAACTTTGTTGACAATGGCATTCTTTTGTTGTTTGTTTTATTGCACAGGTTAATCCATTCACATTTAAAATTATTAGTTTTATTTTTATATTTTTTTCCAATTATGATTTTTCTCCCTTATCTGCTGTAAATACAGTACCATGACTTTACTTTAAACTTTTTAAAGATGCCCTTGTTCTTACTAGATCTCTTCCCCTCATCTCTGATCTCTTCTCATTTGTTACCACTCTCCCTTTAGACATTTATTTAGTACTTTCTCTCTCCTCTTTTTATCTGGTTATATATTTCTTCCCCCTCTTTTTTCCTTTAGTCAAATTTGCCCTTTTCCTTCAGCTAGTCCTTCTCATTCGTTTATTTTATTTTATTTTTATGCCCTTTTCAATAAAGATTTTGTTCACTCTCTTCATTATCTATTTAAATCTTTCTTTTTACTCTAGACTCTCATTTCTCTGATGAATGATCCCCCTCTAATCATCTGGTATTTCTTTTTTCTCTGTACTCTTCACATGATCAAAGCTTCTAAGGTGTTCATTCTAGGTTCTGCATTTTAGGCACTTTCTGCCACTGCCTTGTAAAGCTTTCCTCATGTATTCTTTTCCACTGTGCCTCATTCTCAAAAACTACCAGTTATCACATGTGTCAGAGAGGACACTGCTTCATAGTGTAGTACTTCCCCCGCACTAACCCAACTGATCTGTATTCTCTCTTGTTTGTTTGTTTTTCTTCTATATTTGCCTGGAGATCTCCTTCTTGTTCTCATGCACTCCCACTCCTCCTGTGCCAGTTGTCCCCAGGAATTCTAACTACTCGCCTCCCAGGACAAGTAGACTTTTCAGGCAACAAATAACCCAAGTCTCACTCAGTGTAAGGTTCTCATCTTCCTTCATTTATAGGAACATTCATCAGTGGAACTCCCTCCTGCCTCCAAAGTAAGGCTTTCTTACTTTCCTACTCTTTTCAATCTTCCTGCTTCCGCCTCACCCACTCTTTTGTAGACTTGTTTCAATCTGAGACCATGGAGGTTATCTTCCTCTCATTGTTACCTCTTGATTTGTTCCTGGCACATCACTTACTCTGCTATATCTCCCTTCTCCCCATCCCTATTTGATGTATCTACTTATGCTGGAATGGAGCATTTACCTATAGGCATGGTGTCACCAAGTTCTGACCATAAAGCTCTCTGTCCACCTTTTCACTGTTACCTTTCCCAGATTTCTGCGTCCAGGCTGGCTTCCTCGTTTATATTTGGAAAGAATTCTCTTACTGGTCTTTCTGTTGTCACTTTTTTGTTGTTGTTCCTGAATTTATTCATTCCTCATGCATTTCTTCTCTTTGGAGTGTTTGAGATGTAAATAATCCCTTTAGCTCTGGTTTTCTTTCTAAAAATGTTTTAAACTCTTTATTATTGAACATCCATCTTTTGTCTGGTATGGTTAGGCTCAGGATAAGTTACCCTCGGCTATATTCTGAACTCTAGTGCTCATTATTTTTACTATTCAGGACATAAATTCTGTTCTCATAATTCTTATTTCTCTTTTAAATTACTAAGGAAGAATGTTGTTATGGTTTCATATTCTCCTCAACTTCCACAGAGCCCTCTGTCTCATCGAGTGTTAGATCATTTTCCTTTGTTTTGCAATATCCATAGATGCCTGAACTCACTAGATCTAGTCTGTATTTCCTTAACTGTTACTGTTTTTCCTATTGATTCATCCTTTTATATGCAATGTCTTTGAGATTTATTCTTCCTGGAATCTTTAGTACTTCCAGCCTTTCCTTATTTTCCTTGTTGCTCACTTATGACTCCCTCCCCTGTGATTGTAGTTTCCTTTGGGATTGCTTTCAAAGTATCTCTACTTCCTTTTACACTGATAAATTCTTGCCTTACCAGCCTAGGTCTCTGCCCAAATTAACTTTTGTATGGTCAGAACTGGCTTCAGTTGAATGCTGTGCTCTTTTCTCAGCCACTGCTGAGCAGCTCTTCATTTGCACAGTGTCCTATTCTGTTGATCCTGTTGGTTCTCTGGCCCTGCACCAGCTTTAAAGAGACTTCTGGCACCAGCATTTCAGAACTTACTTTCCCTGTCGCCAGCAGAACTTGTTTTCACTGGTACCAGCAGTTCAGACTTACCTATAGTTAAGAGCTTTGCAGAATTGATGCTTCTGGATTGTAGCTCCTGGCAGGATTTTGTTCCTGAAGGGCTATGTCCAAGTCAGTTGTCAATGCCTGAGGAAACTTCCACAGCTCAGAGCTGGGATTTCTAAAGCACTAGAAAGAGGGAGGGTAAGGGAGTGGGCTTTATGTAAGCCTGTAATATGCCCTTGGGTTTGTCTGTGAAGCCTCACTGCCAGCACTATGGATGGTATAGGAAAAGTGATGATTGAACTAAAGGTCAATCAGTGTCAGTGAAGGCTGTTATTTTACCTTTTTTTTTTTTTATTCTTAGTGTCCTAGACCATGGGAAAAGCTGAAGTTGCTTTATCTTTGGCACATAGTTTCTGTTTGGGGGAGAAGTTTGAGAAGTTGTGGTGATCAGAGAAAATGTCTAGTCCAGTATCTTATGGCTCCTTTGATCTGGAACACCCTACTACTGGCTTCCGATTAGTACTCATTGAATTGAGTTGATCTGAATTAATCAGTGGCTTTGATCAGTAGAATAAGCAGAAGTCTTAGAATAATAGGGTTTTTTTTTTATTTCATATTAGTTGCAGAGTAAACGTGTTTTCAAAAGAGATGAATTCTTTCCTTTTTTTTAACCACTTTGCAATATAGGAGAACCTTTTCTGCACATATACTTTTGCCTTAGTCGCCCATCACACACTTTAAACTTATGATCTATCTATCTATCTATCTCAATGTAGATAATCATCTTTTTTTATATCACCTCCATTTCCCAATATATCCTTCCCATTCTCTATGCAGAATCATTCTGCACTGAGAATTTTTTTTTTTAAAAAAAAGGAGGTAGGGGGAGAAGTATAGCAAAAGCTAAACAGCCCATCAAAAAAGTCTGACATTATGTGGAGTATTCCACATTTCTGCGCATCTTTCACTGAAATGGCAAAAATAATGTAAAATTGATTACCATTTACTTCTATTCTGTTTTACTTCCATTCTTTCCTCCTACTGATCCTCTGTTGAGCTGCAAAAAAATAAAATCATAAAATAAGCAAAGTTGCAGCAACTGAGAGACTTTAGAATTTTCTTGTCATCCATTAACAATAATGTTATTTATCTGAAAGTAGGAGTTTTACTAAGTGTCTTTTTCACAACAATTCTGTAATATGGGTCATCCAAGTATTATTTCTCATTTTTACAGATGAGGAAACTGAGATGCAGAGAAATTTTATAGATCTTAAATAGGGAGGTCTAGGACTAAAATCTAGTTTTTCTGTCTCCAAAGCCAATTGTGTTGTTCTCTTACAACACAGAATTCATAAGCTTTATAGAAGTTTCTTATATTTCCCTAGAAACTCCAAATCATAGTTTATGGCTTTGTAATCTTTCTAAGCTGCCTTTCTCTAGGCTCTCTGCTGTATATTGTATTGGAGAAAGCCATCCTGTTGAATAATTAGGTTAGATTCAATCCCTTAGGTAATGGATTTCTTAAATTGCTTGAGGGTACAAAGAGAGAAACCCCTGGAAGAAGTGGAAATTATTTATTTTTTTTTTTGCATGAACACTAATTTAAGTAAAGTGGTACATTTGCAATGGGCATTGGAGCACTCCTGTTGTAGAAGCTTCTGTGGGGGGTAACCATCCTTTTTTTCAGCATGAAGTACCCTGGGAATAGGAACTGAAGGGAACACTTAGCACTGATTTCCATCTGGAGCTGAGTGAAACTCCCAAGTTTATAAAGAGTTTTGAGAAAAGTTGGGTGGTGAAAAGTCAAAATGGAGCTCACCTTAGAGAACACTGATTCTGTAAAAGTAAGAGTACCTTGCCAAGTCAAGGACACATTCAATGCTCACAGGTTTGGACATCTGGTCCCAGCTCAGAGCATTACCTCGTGGTAAAAAATTAACAACTAAAAAACCAAACACTTAGCAAACTTCAAAGTGCTGTGTAAATAAGTGTCCAAGACGATGAGGTTGAAAAGCCATCTCTCACTGCTCTCTGAAGTGATATTTCTATTGCTTGTGCAATGCAGAATGCCTAACTTCCCTTTCCCATTCAAAGATGATCCCAGGGTATCCTCCCCTTAGTATCTTCCCAGATCTGGTCGCCCTAGCTCCCAATTACAAACAGCTCTAGAGATATTGGAGGTGACTGACACTTAACAAAGCAGGCTGCTGATTTATCTTCTATGCCTAAATGTAGCCTGTCTATCGATCTCAAAACAACTGGTAGAGAAATGGGGAAAAAAATGTAGCAAGTCTCTTAGGTGTTTTGGTTATAGGTCTCCTGTGGAAAATACAGGTCACCTTTTGAGAAATTCTCTATCATACAGATAAAGCATCTTAGGATTGAGGGGGGTACCCATAGCTTTACCCAATTGTTTTAAGGATGACTAAACAGAAACCAAAGGACAGTACTTGATCAAGGTTTCTCAGTGAAGTAGTGGCAGAGCTAATAACTACTACTTCCTGATTAAGTTGACTGGCTGGGCTTCCAATCAATCAACAACCAGCTCTTATGATTTCCCTTTTCCAAAATACCTTGTATTTATTAGTCTGGATAAATTACAAGGGCTCTGAGTGATAGACAACATGATAATATGTCTTCTGAGGATAAGCTCAGCTACGTGTACCAAGATTTGTCAGCAAAATGTAGAACTCAGGCTCCCACAAAGATTGCCTGCAAAGGTACAGAAGGCACCTTTGCTAGGACACTCAATTGGGACACAAGAAAACCTGAGGTCAAATTGTACTTCAGTTCTTTACCTGTGTGACCTTGGTCAAGTCACTGAACATGTCTGTACCTCAGTTTCCTCATTTTAAAAATTAGATCCTTGGACTTGATGTACTCTAAAGTACTTTCTAGTTCTAAAACTTTGGGTATTTTTTCATGCTTCTGTTTTTTTATCTTTAAAATAAAAGTGTAGGATGCAAGAATTGCTAAAATCCTTTAGGCCTTTACATTTATGGTCGTAAGAATATGGGCATGGGGCAGCTAGGTGGCACAGTGGATAGAGTGCCAAACTTGGAGTTAGGAAGATACATCTTTCTGAGTTCAAATCTGGCCTCAGACATTTACTAGCTGTGTGATCCTGAGCAAGTCACTTAACCCTGTTTATCTCAGTTTCCTCATCTGTAAAATGATCTGGAGAAAGAAACGGCAAACTCCTCCAGTATCTTTACCAAGAAAACTGCAAATCAGGTCATGAAAAGTAGGACACAACTGGAAAACATCTGATCAACAGTAACTGAATGAAGTTGAATATCTTTTAAAGTATTCTTTGTTCAAGGCACCAAGAAAGGCAAATTCCAATAAATCAATCAATCCTCAGCATTTATAAGCCCCTACTACATGCCAGGCAACACCCCAAAGGAACTTACATTCTAATGGAGACAGACAATATGTGAAAGGGCCTGAAAAACAAAGTGTCGTGGGGGTTGTGGTGGAGGAAATCTAGAGAACCAGAAATAGGGCTTGGAGAAGATGAAGACTTGGCTATCTTGGGCAATTTCCTTTTAAAAAAAAAAAGAGCTTCGGGGAGGAACCTGAGGAAGGTACCTCAGGAATTCTAAGTATTTCCTGTGTGAAAGGTCTTCAGGAGTGGATTAAATCTCAGGTGTAATTCATTAATTAAGATGTACATATTAAGTCCTTCCTATACACCATGAAGTGCTAGGTACCTAGGGACATAATCTACTAGGGGAAATACATAAAATATGAGGTCTTACATGACTAGTGCAATGAGAGATACAAATGACATTCTATATGAGTGATCAGAAGAAGGAGAAGGGAAAGATTCATTCCAGCTTGGGGAAGGAAATGGTGGGGTGAAGGCAAGGGGCAGGAATCAAAGAATGTATCTGCCAAAAAGAGGTGAGCTTTTAAAGGGACCTTGAATTGTGAGCAGGATTTCATCAGGTAGAGGGAGAATATCGTAATTGGAGAGAACAACCAGAGGAAAGATTTGGAGGCAGAAAATCACAGAGTATATCTGAGGAGTGGAAAGTAGTTTGGTTTGGTTGTAATGAAGGAGGAATAATGTATAGGGGATAGAATATTGGGAAGGAAGGGTAGAGTAAGATTACACCATGGAAGACATCAAATAATTGACTGTGGAGTCTGGATTTTATTCGTCTAGTAAGTAATAAGGACCACTGACAGGATGTTTATGTGCATGTGTGTATTTTTTATGAGGGAAATGATATAATTAAAAAAATTAACCTAGGAGCAGTATACAGAATGGATTAGGGGAATAGGGGACAGGGAGAACTGAAAATAGAAATACTAGCTAGAGATTACTATTGTAAAAGTCCAAGTGAGAAGAAATGAGTGTTAGAATTAGGGTGGTAACAGTGTAAACAGACAGTAAAAGATGAGTCTAATAGCATATACAGTACTGGCCATAGACAAATTTGTCATGATCATCCCTTTCTAGGTCATGTTCTTTTTTTTTTTTGACACTATCCCTTAAATCCTGTGTTCTTATATCGGCCCTCTTTTCCTCTTAATAATCAAACAGGTGTGAATTAGGGTGAATGAATGCTAATTCTAAAATATGAGAAACTGACTTCAACTCCTGCCCCTGCCTCTTACTTCCTGTGTGACCTTGAGTAAATCACATAACTTCCCTTGGTCTCTCTCTTTTTATTTTTGGTCTGTAAAATGAGAGGAGTTGGACTTTATGACTTCTGAGGCCCTTTCCAGTTTTCATTCTATGATTCCAATTTATAGGGCAATTTCCAGGAAAGGGTTAGCAACTTTGTGTTACTTCGCCCACCCCCTGCTTAGACGCAGCTGTTTCTCATGAGGCAAATGCCAGTGGTAGCCGGGAGCTGTCCACAGCTGAAGCTCATTTAGAGGAACAAGAAGGGTGGGGTAAGCATCACATGCCTGAGCCCAGGCCTTGGTGGACACCCAGCTTCTTTGAATTTTTGCATTACATAGGACTGCATTTTCTGCTTGCCTTTGCCCCTGGATTTCATTGACAGCACATTGCCAACCTATTCTTCTAGTCCCTGGTTGCAGAGGTTGCCTCAGGCCCCTGTTTGCTTTGTGTTTCACACTCATTACTCTGATAACTGATCTTTTTATGTGGGGAATGATTCACCTCTTGCTTCTGGTGCTTCATAATCTGAGATATCCTGCTCTAAACTTTCCTACCCCAACACCTTATCTGCAAGATTCCAACCACTGCCATGGAAGACTTTAGATATTAATTCCAGCCTCACCCAGTCTGTACATGTGGGAGGGACCAGGCAAAATCTCAAATACTTCTCTCATGGAGTATATAGTAGTATTAGTTCAAAGAATTGAAGGGAGGCATCATGGTATAGTGGAGAGAACAAGGAATGTGCAGTCCAAGGATTTCTGTTCCAATCCCAGCTCCAACACTTACAACTTGTGTGACCTTAGCCAAGTCACTCAAATTCATTAGTCTTAGTATGTAAGTGGAGAATTGGAATTGAACTAGATGGCTTCTGAGGTTTCTTCCAAGTATGAGTCTATGATCTCTAATAATGTAATTCAAGTCCTTAGGGGAGATATTGTGGTGTGTGTGTGTGTGTATTGACGTGTGTGGGGAAGAGTTATCTTCCAGATGCCCCTCTAGTTCTACTGTACAGGCAAACACCTATTCTTTCTCTTCCCTATGCATAAGACTATTTCTGTACTCAGAAATTATCTTTATGAGGGAAAAAAGTTAGCATTTTTTTCTTCAAAGTATGTTTTCCTCTAATCCTCATTAGAAATCCTAGAACAGCATTGAGAGATCACAGGCAAGATGGTGTTTCAGAAGGGAATTTACGGAGCAGCTAGTTCAGTTCTCTCATTTTGCAGGTGAGGAAACTGAGTCCTAGAGAAGACACAACCTATCCAGAGTGATATAGGTTGGTAAGTATCAGATTTGTTGATCAGTCATTCAGTCATGATGACTCTTTGTGACCCCATGGACCGCAGCATGCCAAGCCCTTCTATCCTCCACTATCTCTGGAAGACTGTTCAAGTTCATGTTTGTTGTTTCCATGATATCGCCTATCCATCCATCTATCTCATCCACTGCTCTTCTCTCTTTTCCTTTTGCCTTCAATCTTTCCCATTATCAGGGTCTTTTCCAATAAGTCCTACCTTCTCATCATGTGATCAAAGTATTTAAACTTCAGCTTCCATATTTGACCTTCTAGTGAATAGCCTGAATTAATTTCCTTAAACATTGACTGGTTTGATTTCATTGTTGTCCAAAGGACCCTCAAAAGCCTTTCCCAGAACTACAAGTCAAAAGCATTATTTTGAGGTGGTCTTTTTCTTCATAGTCCAACTCTCACAGCCATGTAAATATCAGAGCCAGGATCTAAATACAGGTTTTCTGACTCCTAACTGCAGCACTCTTTCCCCTCCTTTGTCACCTCTGCCGGTCAGTTTCCCTAGCTTCATTGAAGTCTCAGCCTGTGTTTTCATCCTTCATTGCCGAAGAAGACCATGCCATCAGAGAAATAATGACGTGACTTGCATTTGACTTTGTTTTGAGTGAGGGAGGGGTGTGCAGGTCACCAGCCTCACTTCTGCTCCAGTGCCATCTGAATCCACCAGATATCCATCAGGATGACTGAAAATGACCCAGGATGAAACAATTGGGGTTAAGTGACTGGCCCAAGGTCACATAGCTAGTTAGTGTCAAGTGTCTGAGGTGAGATTTGAACTCAGGTCCTCCTGACTCTTGCACTAGTGCCCCATCTGCTGCACTACCTACCTGCCCCAAGTCTCAGCCTAAATCCCACCTGAAAGAAGCTTTTCCCAGTCCTCCTAGCTGCTAGTTCCTTCTCCTCTCACTTTGCCATACATTTACCTTGTATATGTTTTGTATTTTTGTACTGAGAAATGTTTTCTCCTCTTTTGGAAGCTCCTTGAAGGCAGGGATCGGTTTTACCTGACTTTCTATCTCTAGGATTTAGCAGTGTCTGGCACACAGGAAGGACTCAAATGTTTTTTGACTGATTGGTTGATTTTAACATTGTTTACTTAGGGGAAAAATGAGAGGGCGGATGAAACCATTGTGGGATAGAGTTCATGATATCTCAGAACCCACAATACAAAAATAATCTGAAAGTGTCTAAAAGTCTTTTGTTTTTAAATTAATAATAAAAATCCCTGTCCTGAATCTAGGTTCAAGTCTGCACTGTGCTTCATGATACTTGTGTTACATTTGATTAATTATGCAACGTCTCTGTGCTTCAGTTTCCTAATCTTTAAATTGAGGGGTTTGGATTAGAAGGAACCTAAGATCTCTTTCAGTTCTAAGTCCATGGTTCTACGAGCAGCTGAAAATAACAGGCCATAGTAATTGGTTTCAAAAGAGTTCAAACTCTATTCAAGCGTTCAACCACTGAGGGAGTTTTCTCCCTTTCTCTCATTCCTCAATGTGGCAATCCTTCCCCTTCCCCAAATATTAAATCCAAGAGGCTGACAAACAAAGCTTTACACATGGTATGCATTAAAAAAAGGCACAACATTTGTCTGAGACCAAATAAAGAGAACAGAAAGATTGAAGATGTCAAGCATTCTTACTTAATGCAAGATAAGTCCATTATTTCTTGTTCTTTTAATAAAGTTCACACTTAGTTGCTCTCTTGAAGACCAATTCTTCCTCAAGCTTCTCTCTTCATCTTTAATATGGCTCTTCTCTGAAGCTCTCATTTCTATCCAGGCAGGGTTATTACATATCTTACAAAACCGAGCATTAGAGATTAATTACATGTGAAGTACATCTGATGGCTCTGGGGTTTCTCTGGGTGGTGAGGAAGGCTACCCACTGGTATAATAAAAGCTGTGTAAATTTAATTAAAATGTAGCTGTTTCATTGGGTCTCCTATGCAAGTAGGGACCCTGGACTTCAGGAAAATAACAAAAAAAAAAAAATCGATCTTCTGTGAAATCTCAAAAAGTCAAGGGAAAAAGAGGGAGAAAAAAGTGACCAGTAACTGATAGGTTGCTGGAGCAAGGCAGAGAGTACAGGAAATATCTCTAAAGACAAAAGGCAAAAAGGGAGGAGAGGGTGGCAGTCCCTGGGGTTCATGGAACACATTGTCATACAATCTGAGTCAGTAAGAATCCCAAGTGCATTTTATAGACCCCACCCCCTTTCCTTTTCAAATCCAAATAGCTGCTCCCCCCATCTCAAGCTCCTCAGGGAATTGTAAATGGAAACTAAGTCTAGACTGCGCTGATTCATTTGCACTTTAATTTTCCATGTGGCTTTGTAACACTCTTTACTCCAAAACTATGTTTACTTCCTAAGAGGAGGAATCCTAATAACTGAACGGTTCAAGTTGATTTTAGTGCCTTGGAGCTGAGAAGCCTAAATTTGCTCTACTTCGAGAGAAATGGGTTAAGGGAAGAGCCATGGATTTAAGGGAAATGCTGAATGGGAAATGTATTTCAGGTGACATGAAATACATGGGGGCAGGTGGTGGCAGGTAATGGTTGGATCACTTGAGTAGGCACTTTCAAGTCACTGTGGTAAACATGGATAAAAAGATTTTTAAAATTCCCCTACTCTCAAAGAGCTTATATTCTCCTGGAGAATGTAACATCTGTGTGACCTATCTGTGCAGATATGTAACTTAAAGGCAATTCAAGGCTGGAAAGAACGGTAACCATAGTTGTATGGGCATTCCTGTGTAATCAGGGAGGGTTTCAAGAAAGATGTGTGCAATGGGAAGTTAAGACATGTGAAAGGCATAGATGAGGAGTGCATTCTGGGAATAGAGGGCTTCCTCTACAAAGGCAGAGGTCAGAGATGATTCCGAGAACAGGTGTTCCATCAGCTAGACTAGAAAGTAGAGAGAATGAAGAGATTTAAGACAATTAGAAAGGTAAGTTGGAACCAGAGTGTGAAGAGCTTGACTTGCCAAACAAAGAGTTTAGTTTTTTCTCATGAAAAGAATGGTTGTTGTCCTTCATTCTTGAGGAAAATCAAAATGATATCACTATGCTAGAGTCAAGTTACAGTGTACCTGACTGTGGCTGATCAGACCTATATGAGCTCAGAATGCTCTATCGAAGGTTGGCCACAAATACTCTGTGTGAATATTTGGGGTGGATTCTCTAAATTTGGTGCATATCAAGTTTCGGTTGAGCTACTTCAATTCTGCTTTGCTCATAGAGCACAGCGCCTTCTCTGCTGAAGGCATGTCATCCTGAGAGGTCCTGTGCCATTGTCTCCCATGCCACAACATTAGTTCTAAAGTTTTTAAGAGAGACCTTGAGAGTGTCCCTTCTTCAGAGCTTGCCCTGTGTGAGTTCTCCATAAAAACAGTCTTTTTGGTAAGCATACATTTTCTATTGGAACAATGTGACCCGCACATCAGAGTTGTGCTCTCTGCATCAGAGTTTGAATGCTTGGCAGTTTAGTTCAAGAAAGGACCTCGGTATCTGGTCTCTTATCTTGCCAAGTGATCTCAAGAATCTTCCTAAGCAACTCAAATGGAAGCAATTCAGTTTCATGGCATGGTGCTGGTAGACTGCCCAGGTTTCACAGGCATACAACAATGAGGTCAACACAATGGCTCTGTAGACTTCCAGTTTGCTAGTCAGTCTAATACCTCTTCTCTCCCATACTTTCCTTTGGAGCCTCCCAAACACTGAGCTAGCTCTGACAATGCATGTGTCAACCTTATTATCAATGCGTACATCTCTGGGAAGTACATTACCAAGGTAAGTGAACTTATCCACAGCATCCAAAAAGTATCTATTTGCTGTAACCAATTGTTCCACGTAGGGATGGAGCACCTGTGTTTTCTTGGTGTTAATTGTTAGGCCAAAATTAGCACAAGCAGCAACAAGTATTTTCTCATGAAAGGAATCAGGAGCCGATAAAGGTTTATGGGCAAAGGAATTACACGGTCAGGCTTGTTCCTCAGGAAGATTATGCTGGCATCTTTATGAAAGAGAAATCAGGGAAGGAAGAGTCTGGAGGGGAAATGCTGTTCTGATGATCATATCTGACTCCCTCTTTTTTCCTTCTTTATAAAAGTTTTTTTTTTTTCCTTTTCTTTTGCCTTCCTTAGTGGCAATAAGAAAGGTAATATAGTGCAGTGGTATCAACCTTAAATAGAAAGGGATCCGACAGGACCACATATTGACTTAGATAACCACAAATGAACATCATCTATGTTCTATTGCAGTTTTCTTAATTTTTGTTAAACATTTTCCCAGTTACATTTTAATTTAGTTCAGGCCACTGAGAATTTTGCTGACACTACTATGAGCTTGAGAGTTCTAGTATGGTGAACAGAATGCTGGACTTGGAATTCAACTCCTGCTTCATATTATACTTAAAAGCTGAGTCTCTCTAAGAAAATCACTTATTCTCTTTGCCTCACTAGACTTTCTACATAATTGGGATAATAATAGCACCTACCTCAGAGGTTTGTTGTGAAGATTATAATAGCGAAAATCTGTATAGCACCTGAAGATTTGATCAACACATTTCTTATATCCTCTCTTTTGATCCCCACAACAATTCTGTGAGGTTAAGTGCTACTCTTGCTCTGATTTCAGTAGACGGAGAAACTGACAGAATCTGACAAGCCTGTAGAGTTACTGCGGCAGGACTTTTTCTAGACTCAGTCCAGCATACCATTCTAACTGTCCAAAGCAAATAAGACCCAAATAAGATGAAAAAATGAAAGCATTTTGCAAACATTAAAGCACTATATGGAAATAGCAACATAATTGTGCTGCCACTAGAAAATGAACCTTCTTTAAAATGGCCTCCTTAAAATGTATATATTTTCAAGGGAAATTAAGAGAATAGGAAAAAAAGTAATGATTGAAGAAGAGTACTTCCAGATTTTAAATTGCACTATAAAGAACTATCCAAACTATTCAGCACTTGTTTAAAACTTAAAAGTTGAGAACTGTAACTAATGAAATGGATAAGGAAGAATCAGAAGCAATTGAACTTAGGCTGCGAGGTGGTACAGTGGACAGGGTCCAGAGTTGGAGATATTTGAGTTCAAATCCAGCTTCAGATGCTAGCTGTGTGATCCTGGCCAAGTCACTTAACATTTTGCCTCAACTGTTTAACATGTGTTTCCTAACCTGTAAAAATGGGATAATAAAAGGGTTCTTGTGAAGTTCAAATGAGATAATAGTTATAAAGTGCTTAGTCCAGTATCTGGCACATAGTAGGTGGTGTATAAAAGTGTTTATTTCCTTCAGCAAACCTCCAAACATATATTACTTGGGAAAGATCAGTCAAGTTTGACAAAAACTACTAGGAAAACTGGAAAGCAGTAAGGTCAAAATGAAATTTAGACCCACATTTATGCCATATACCAAACTAAGCTCAAACTAGATTTTTAAGAACCCTAAATATTAAGTTTTAAACAAAAATCACCCCATAAAGAAGAAAGTATTGGAAGATCAAATTAGGTTTCTTTCACAGTAATGGCTAAGGGGGCTAATTCATAACCAAACAAAGGATACAGATGATCACAAAAGATTAAAATAAATTATTCAAATTGTATGAAATTAAAAGATTAGAAGGGATTTAGAATAAAAACCCCAGCACTAAATATCTTTGATAAGTGTCTGATATCCAAGATATATTGGGAAAAACAGAAAAGTCTAAAAAAAAGAATTTTTTTCTATGCATGTGTGATCAATTGATATGAACAATCTGTTTTCAAAAGAAGAATGATAAGCTTTTTAATAGGCATGTGAAAATTGACCCAAATCAGTAAGAAGGGAAATGCAAATCAAAACACTTTGTCTCATACCCAGAGAATTGGCAAAGATGAAAAAAAAGTTGAGTCACTGCAGAAAGCCAAGCACACAATACGCATTTGGTGGAGCTCTGAATTGGTCCAACTATTGCATTTAGTTCAGAGGATCATAGATCCTACAACTAGAAGAGACTGAGAAAGTCATTAAAATCAGCTGCTTCATTTTACGCATAAGGAAATAAGTAGAAAAGAGTTACTGTGGCTTAACCAAGATCATAGAGCTACTAAGTGGTAGATTGAGGATTGGAACCCAATATCCTTCAACTCCAAACCTCGTATACTTTCTACTACACCATACTACCTTTCTATTCTGCTTCACCATGGTTGAACTGGTGAATGAATCTTCTAACGTACAGATCTAGGACATTTATCTATGTGGAACTGATAATTCAATCAATCGATATTTGTTAAGCACTTATGCTCTCCCCTATCTCCCCCATTTTCTTTTTCATTCTTTTTTTTACAAAGGATAGTTCTTTGGGTATTGGATGAGGAAAATATATACCCACCAATAAAAGTGATGTAACACCAGAAGATTACACTAAGAATTTTGAAAAAGAGAGGATTACAGAAGAGAAGGACTATGGATATGGAATATTCCACATGCTATAAGAGAGTTAATGGTTGGTAGGTTTATGCTAGAATGCTTTTTCTCTTTCTGTTTTTTCCCCTCTGTTAAAAGGGATAAGTCACTTGGGGGTAAAATTATTACAATATAAAAACAAATATCAATTCAAACAATCACACAGTCCTAAAAGTAGAGGTAAATGATATTGTATGAGATTAAAGTCCACTGACTGTAGAGTAAAAAGATCTGGATTCAAAGCCTGCCACTGACACTTGTATAATGATGGACAAGTCTCTTAACCTCCCTGGGACTCAGTTGCCTCATTTGTAAAATGACAAACATCAGATGGGATGATCTCCCTGATATCCTTTTCTTGTAACAAAGAATAGGATCTATGACCCTCCAGTATGAACCATCTCTAGCCTAATCTTATCTTTTCAATGCAGAGAGGGGTCTTTTATTCTCAGAGGTCTCTAGAGATAGGGATTATATAGCTACCATGCATCACAGTCCATTTTACTCTACTGGTAATAGATTAGATTACCTTTAAAGTGTCTTTTAATTCTCAATTACTTCCAAATCTAAGCATTTTCATGACTATAAACTATGATTTTTTTTTTTTTTACAATATAGAGCTATATTGCTGTTATAAATCTAATTACAAATTAACTTCATTTCTTCCAATCTGTCTACTTCTAATGATTCTGAGCAGTATTTCCAAACACTTTCCATTTCTGAACCTCACCTGTTCTCTAAAATATGAGATTGAACTGATTAAATTCTGAGATATTTCTCTACTCTAATTATGTAATCCTAAGGTTCCCTGATTCAGTATGAAAATTAACTCTAGGTAAGATTGCATCATCCTTGTTATCAATTAGATTACATGCTCCTTAAGGGCAAGAATTGTTTGTTTGTTTTTCTCCTCTCTCTTCATATATACCTAGCACTTAGCACGGTGACTGGCAAATTTTTGTAGTCCAGTTTGTTTCAGTTGTGTCCCTCTCTTTAAGACCTCATTTAAGGTTTTCTTGGCAAAGATACTAGAAACGTTTGTCATTTCCTTCTCCAGCTCATTTTACAGGTGAGAAATTGAGGCAAAGGAGATTAAGTGACTTGCCCTAGGTCACACAGCTAGTAAGTATCTGAGGCCAGATTTGAACTCAGAAAGAAGAGTCTTCCTGATTTCAGGCTGAGCACTGTATCCATTGTATCACCTAGCTTCCCTGGAAGCTACCTGGAAAATAATAAGCACTTAATAAATATTGATTGATTAATAGAATTATCAGTTCCACAAAGATAGCACGTTAGAACATTCATTCACCTTATACTTATCTGAGAGTAAAGAGGGTATGTATCTATGCTTATATAAAGGTGGAAGGGTAGAAGAAGAGGTATGGTATGGAAAGGATGTCCTGATCTTTGTTCAATTAATAACATGAACCTAGATGGAACACTGCTCTGACCAAAATTTGAATTTTGGGACCTAAGACCTGAGGATGTAACTATGCTCACCAGTTATGAGATGTCTCCGGTTTCTCGGAGGACAATAGAGGCTTCCTTCCCTCCTTTCATGGTTGGGCAATCTCAGAGGTCTGAAGAAATATCCCTTTCTTTCCAAGAGCAAAGTCTAATCATCTGGCACCAGGAATAGGAGTGCGGTGAAAGAAGGAAGTGCCATTATCAGGTTCTCTTCATTGCTATAAAAACCTTTCTCACATAACCATTGACCAAGATTCAAATTTTAAACTTTTGTTTCTACAAACTAAGCAATCCAGACTCTCTTAATATTCCTTTAATTATTTCCTTCAGTTTCTGAACTTTTAACAAAAGTTGTTTTTCTTTTCAGATCATTTTTAAATCCTTTACATTTCTCTTAAAATTTGGAGATCAAAAGAGAGCACGATTCTAATAAAAGAGTAACTGACAAAATACCAGAAGACTCAGCACATGGGAGGAGCAAATCCTAACATTTGCTTGGATGAAATCAAAGGAAAGTCTGAGTTCAATTCCCTTCCATGTAACAGGAATTTGAATAGAAATACTTTCAATGGAAAAAACTACTTCACATATAGCAGTTCTTTTAAAGAGCTGAACTGAATATATCTTTTCTGATAGATTGCCCTTGTTTTTTATTAAGTACCTTCTCTGTGAAAGGTGCTGCGCTAGCCATTGGGAACACTAAGAAACTGTGCCTGCCCTCAAGGAGTTTACATTCATTCTATTGAAAACACTCTCATCTTGATGACATGATACCTTATGAAAAAAATAAGAACCTGATTCAAAATTGCCAT
Organism: Notamacropus eugenii; assembly: GCF_028372415.1. Lineage (NCBI taxonomy): Eukaryota > Metazoa > Chordata > Mammalia > Diprotodontia > Macropodidae > Notamacropus > Notamacropus eugenii. The sequence goes on from NC_092878.1 coordinate 21,050,511, forward strand.
GTGACTCAACCATCAATTATTACTGTATTGGGGCAGCTCGGTGGTGCAGTGGATAGAGCACCAGTGCAGGAGTCAGGAGGACCTGAGTTCAAATCTCACCTCAGATACTCACTAGCTGTGTGACCTTGGGCAAGTCACTTAACCCCAACTGCCTCATCCTGGGTCATCTCCAGTCATCCTGATGAATATCTGGTCACTGGATCCAGATGGCTCAGGAGGAGAATGTGAGGCTGGTGACCTGGACAGCCCTCCCTCACTCAAAGTCAAGTGCAAGTCATGTCATCATTTCTCTGATGGTATGATCTTCTTCGGCAACAAAGGATGAACACATATTACTGTATTAGGCGCTATATAAAATTAAAGTTATACCAGATTCAGGAAGACATATCTCAGGTAAACACAAGATGTGGACACTCAGATGATTAATTTAATGTAATACCTTGTACACAGTGTGTAACTATTAAATAAAACTGGATTTTTTTTCCTCCCAATGATCTGCCCAGTTTTATAAATTCAGCTATCATGTGGGGTTGCTACCCACTATCCAGATCCTATCCAATCAGAAAGGTACAGAATCTGGATAAACCCACACTTTTCCTGTCCATTAATAACCATGAATGCCATTTGGCAGAAGCATTGAAGAAATGCGAGGCTCTTTATTGTTTTCAAACTTAATATTCCTCATGCCTTCCTCTGTCTGGTTCTCAGTCTTTCTGTTCTTTAGCTCTTTCTATCTCAATACTGCCATAAACTTGCTATCTAGGAAATGTCTCTTGCTGTGGATTTATCAATTGGAAACAGCTATTAAACCTTCATCTCCAGCAAACCTCTTTTCTGAACTTGCTATATACCAACAAATACGGTGATATTAGAGTCAAAACAGAGTCATTTCCCACAAAAAGAGGCAAAAATGCATATAGCTGCACGCTGCTTTACCATAGTATTCATAAAAGGAAATGAAAAGGAGCAGCAATGGAACAGTGCATTATAAAACATCAATATCTGACTGCCCCCATGCATCCTTTCCCAGATCGCTAGCATCTCTAGACAATACATGAGCCCCTTGGAACTCAGAAGTCCCTACAAAATCCACAGCATGAGATCATTTGCTTCTTTCTATGTATTCAGGTAAGGGATACTAAATAAAAAATACTATACAGTTCTCAAGGAATATTTGACTCACATATCCTATAGAACTGATTACTAAATGAAAGATTCCTGACTCAAGATCCAATGGGACAAAATTCATGAAACTTGGGATCTTCTGGGAACTGAAGATTCTAAATATAAAGAGCCATTCCATCACTAGAAGAAACTCTAATTGATTCTAGTTGTGACGAGGAAAGTGTAGGTCAGGTTAGACCAAGAATGGAGAGTCTCCTTCTCCCTCCCTCTCTCTCTCCCTCCCTCTCCCTCCCTCTTTCTCCCTCTCTCTCCCTTTCTCTCCCTTTCTCTCCCCTCTCTCTCCCATTTCTCCTTTTTCCTCCTCTGATCATTTATCAATTCTGTCTTTTATTTTCTGTTTTTGATAGTTAAGAACAATGTTTCTTTCCTTCTATCCATTCAAATCTCATTGGTTTTTCAGCTAACCAAAACAGCTGAACTGTCACCAGAGGGACATATTTAACTCCATAACTATTAAAGTCCCCAAACTTTCCTGAGCCACTATTACCCCCCTTTTTCACAGTTTCAACCTTGTCAAAGGTGTAGAAGTATCAAGGCTGGCTGTCTATCCACTATGCCATGGACCTATCATTGATACAATAAAAAATATTAATGATGCTTATGTACCAAACTTTAAAGCTCTTTATGAATATTATCTCCCAATGACTCTGAGAGGTAGGTACTATAGGTATTAATAATCCCATTTTCTAGATGAGAAAACTGAGGTATATAGTGGGTAAGTGATTTGTTCAGAGCTATCACATAGCTTGTAAGTATTGGAGACAGGATCCAAATGTTTTCATTTTTTATACACTCTGCCACTGTATACATAATTTCTTGTGTTGGGAAAGTACTTTTAGTAAATTATCGTTTTATTGATCTCCTTTGTTTTGTATTCTACCACCATTTCCCAATTATCCCCCCCTTCCCAAACCATACACATATTCATCTACCCAGTGAACTAGGTTTTATTTTTACTTGCTTTGTCTACATGCATGCATACATACATACATACACACACAAACACACATGAAAAACATTAAGTCCCAAAATCCAGTTCCTAGATGGGCTTTAATAAAAAAATTTTTCATTAATAGACATTTTAAAAATCAGAAAAAAAAATGTTTTCCACTTTCACAACTTCTACGGCATCTTCTATTTTATCTCCCTTCCTTTCTCCACCTCATGCTCCAATCAGCATGAATTAAACCTTTGATATCCAACCTACATGGGCACCATTTACTCAGCAACATTGCTCCTAGAAATGACAAAGTATTGAGACTCTTTGCTTTGGACTACAAAGGGAAACATTAAATTGCTTCTAGTCTCACTATTTATGTTTCCTTGACAATTAAGAAATGCTAACAGTAATTAACACTGGGGTCACCTTAACTCACTGCTCATTACCATGCAGTAGGGTACACAGATGAGAAAATCATCTGTGGTAACAGCCTGAAACTGATGTAGAAACTTCAGACAAGAAAAACTCATACCAATGATACTGCTACCTTTGTGATAATAAGATTAATTATTTCTCTTAGTCAAGCTAATAAGGTAAGACCACCAATATCCCCGTTCCCTCATCATTAGATTAGGGCACTTTTATCTTCCAGTTAACCTGTAATTATGTGTCTTAATATCTGACATTTTCTTGGATTTTGGTCAATCCATACAATGCCAATGTTTAAAGATAAGGTCCCCAGGTTAATCAGCTAGAAAACCATTCCCAGAAGTTGCAGCTAATCAAATTTGTTCTTGCAGTTCAGTGAGTATATTGCCATGATAAGTTTTAGAACAGATGTTTGACTCTGAAGAAGCCTCTTTATGGCAGAATTTAAATTCCTCTTGTTCTGTAATGACACTGGTTATTAAAAATATACTTTTTGGGGTGACCTAATTAAGGCACTCCATCAAAAACAATCCAAACAGCCACCCCGTAGCCCTTCCACGGATGAGGCTTTTTCCAGCGTCAATGTTGCACTGATGAAAGCACAGCATGAGGAATGGATAAAATTATGATCTCGACTGAGAAATTAGCCTTAAGCACTTGTTAATAAAAGCAAATAGGATTTTACAAACCAATATATAAACTTAGCAAGTGTAGATTCTATTTTATTGCCTTCTGCACCAAGGTAGATTGATATAATTACCTTCTTTGTATTATTGTTTAATTCCTTTTTTTTTTTTTTAAATCTTGGTTGGTGATGGGAGTTCGAAGAATTAGAGGAGATTAGAGATTGTTATCCTTGCTGCTGTCAGTGCTCTGATTGCATGGACTCTCCCACTTCCTGGCACTAGATGCCCTGGGCTCTTTATCTACCATTTTGCTCAGAAAATTTGGGCCCTGGCTGTGCCCATCAGGCTCCCTGATGTAACTGGTAATGGGGAGTTCAGGAGTCTTAGATGGGCACCTCATTCTCATTTTCCCTCTATGCTCAATGACCAAAATAAATCACTCTGAAAGTACTATTTTTCCTTCCCTTCCCTTCCCTTCCCTTCCTTTCCTTTCCTTTTCCCTTTCCCTTTCCCCCTCCTTTCCTCCTCCTTTCCTCTCCTTCCTTTTCTTTCTTTCATTTTATTCAGGGCAACTTCATGGAAAAACTCAGTATAAAGCACCAAGTACTTACTAGCATCTCAGCATAGTGGATAGAAAGCTGGCCTCAGAGTTAGAAAATCCTAGGCTCAATTCTTGACTAACACGTACTAGCTTTGTGACTCTGGGCAAATCACTTAACCACTCAATGCCTTGAGCAATTTTCTAAGACAACATATTATATAGCTGTTGTAGAACTATATTAGTAGAGGGTCGAGGAAGTAGAATGCCAGATGTAGGGAGAATACATAAATATACCCTCAATATCCAAATAATTCCATTTATTTGAATATCACAAACATTGATTAAGAATATCTGATGAATAATGAAATATATTAGGCAATGGTCATATAGAGATAAAATCAAATACAAATCCTGCCCACAGGGAACTTGCCATCTAAGAGTAATGAAAAATGAGACCACAAATTAATCATTTTTAGTATAGAAACACCCATGCCTCCAAATCACTTATTTCTGTTAAAGACATTGGTGGGAGGTGAGGGTGTGTATGTGCGCTTCCATGAAATTGTTTGAATTAGAGGTTTCATGTAGACATATCCTATTCCTAATCAATTCTAATTTAAGATTGGTCCAATACTAGTAAATATAAAATCATAGAATGCTAGACCTGGAAAAAAGTTTATATGATTGATTATATAATCCAACCCCCTCATTTTTCAGGTGAGAAAACTGAAGCCTGGAGTAAAATAAGTTTTCCAAGATCATTTTCCTAGTAGGTTACAGTCACATGACAAGAAATTAGAGCGATTGTTCCAATAATTGTCTTTTGTTGTGATTGGATTTTGTTTGCTATATTACTTAAAAGAGATGGTCCATACCTTGAGCCTTGGGCAACTTTAGCATCTATAGAATGTTTCATTGAAAATGTATTGGTGTTTTTCATATTTGGATTTTATCTATTGACCATATCAGTTAAGACTGAGAAACATAGCTCATCTTATAATAACCAACAAGAGAATTCAGAGTATCTTTTACTATAGATATAAATTAGACATAACATTATTTTCCCCTTTCTCATTCCAAGTTTCCAAATTTAAAATACTTTTCAAAATACAAAAATTCTGCTAAGTGTACATTTGCTTGCTCCTAGAATCTAAAATTATTCAATTAAAGGCTAATTTCAATTCACTACCCTACTTTTTATCTTTATGGAGGATTCCCAAAGTGAAAACCAAATTTACCTTTCCAACAAATCCACAAAACAAGAACTCTCTCCCTCCACAAAAAAAAAAAAAAATGTGAATCAAAACTAGGCTAGTGAAACCCAGTTCAATAAAGACTATCAGAGTATAAGTCAAAGAGCTATTTCAATAGAACATCTGTAAAAAGTTAAAGTAGGCTATGGCAATTAAAAACTCATGAACACGGGTCACTATTATATTCCTATGTATATTTAGAGTGGATCTTTACTTTTAAATGTTATTAACTTTACAATTACTCATCTTTCCAAGAAAATCACGGCAAGCCCATGTGTTAAGTGAAAATATTATCAGGATAGGAACTGCAATCCATATCGTTAAGGAAAACAAACCTCGTAAGAGACAATCTTGTAAATGAGCTGTAGCTTTAAAAACATACCATTGCCTCTTCCAAAAAAGGGACCCTTACAAGATCAGAGGCCTATTAAAAACCAGAAATGTTAGACATCTGTTGCTGTGTTGCATGAAGGCAAAGACGAGATATATTAGTACCATATGTGAAGGAATATGATTCCAAAATCCAGCTTTTGCTGGTATTTCCCAAAATAGGTTGCCAGGTTTATAGAATAAATAAAATCAGAGATAAATGAGTATTTTAAAAAAGTCTCATCTTGAAAATTAAGAAATCCTTCTATCCAATGTGACATGATACATGTAACATGTAATAATGATTTTTTTAAAGCAGATCAGGGAAGCAGACAATGGTGATGGGTAAAGAATTACATCCAACCAGAAATGCTCAGGAAAACTCTTTTAAGTCCAAATAATCTCTTGTTAGGCTACTTGGTAAGAGAAAGGTAGCATTAGGATACATTTTGTTTTCATTATCCTGGAAGCTTCTTTTTTGTTATTGTTTGTCTCTGGCTCTTGTTTAGGGTGGAGGAAATCAAGAGCTGATACCCAGTTTTACATGAGGGAGCACAGAGAGGAAACTGCTCTTGAGTGGTCCATTAATGGCCAATAGATGGGGCACCATTAACACTCTCTAGTGTAGCCCTGTTCTCCTGGCTGAATAACTTGTGTAGTGCTAGCCTGTGGCAGTTTCCAGGGAGTGTGTGTGGGTGTGGGTGTGTGTGTGTGTAGGATTGGAGGGTAGGGATGGGCCAGAGGGAGGAAAGGAAAGCCCAGAGGCCTAAGGGAATAAGGTTTTTCCTTTTGAAAGACATCAGCACCATCTATTTATCTTCTCTTGGGACAATTCAGGGAAAAGAGGTACCTTCCTATTCAGGAGTGAGGCAGGCCACATTGACTGATAAGAATTGAATTTTTCTAAGAACAAAACCACTGCATAGGCTTGGCAGTGTTCAAAATGAGGAAGTGTCTAAGGCACTATCTAATTTAGGAGAGCTTGCTAACCCCATAAAGCATTGATTAATCTGACTAATCTTGTGTAATCTCATTGTTCTTGGAGTAATAACTAGGCCTTTCTTAAAATAAAAAAAAGGAAGGGTGGTTTCTTAATCAGTTTACAGCTCTGGCTTTCAAACAGGAAAATAGTCTTGGGGGTAGATATCTCAGTGAGTAGATTCCGTAACTAAATCTAGAGTCAGTAGAAGTCAGTCTATGTTCATGAAATTAAAGTCGATATATTACTAAGGAAACTCTCTTTTAGAATGTTAACCACAAGGATATACAGCTATCTTCCAAGGGTGATTTGAATTAAAGTCTATATAGAGGGAGTGGCAGAGATTCCTGAGGAAATTTGCAGCCTGGGATTTTATAAATCTCCCTCCTATTCTCTTAGTCTTGGATAGGCTGGATATTTTCCACCATTATTAAGGATTGCAGAATAAGACATATCAGTAGTTCCCCACACCTATGGAATCATGGGTCTGGACCAAAACAAAGAAGTGACAGTTTCAAATTAAAAATACTCCCTTCTTAAATAGATTTTTGATAAGTTCACTTAAAAATAGGCCTAGTCAAAGACCTATAAGAACCGATGTAAAGTGTAGAAAACAAACCAGGAAAACAATGTATACCAAGACTATAATACAGTCCATGGAAGGAATAAAAATATAGAAAAAGAAAATATACATTGTTTAATTATGATGACCAAGTTTGAACCTGAAGAATACAAGAGAAAAATGTGTCACTCTTTGTTGTTTGGAGAGGTGGGAACTCTGGGTATAGAACATCGAATGTCCTGTTAGACTTGGTTGATATGTTGGTTAGTTTTGCTAAACTGATTTTTTTCTTTTTCTGTTTTATTCTCTGTTCTAACAGATGACTCTCTGGGTAGCAGAGGAAAAAAAGGGGGCACATTTGGAAATAAAAGTGATATAAATCAGAAGATACCATTTTAAAAAAATAAAGAGCATGGAACCAGCTAGCTGGGTATAGTACCTTAGGGAGTATCATATTAAAGCTAAGACACTGTAGATAGAGGAAAAAAATACAGTCTAATTTAATTCAAGAATCACTAGTGTAGGTGGAATACTGAAAAAGAAAGAAATGAACTTGCTCTCCCAAATTAATTATATTTAGATTATGCCGGCACATGGAACCTTTAGTTTCAGAGGAAAAGAAAAATTTTGACTTTCTTATCCATCAAATATGGCTGCAGAAAGAAGACATGATAAAACCAGAAGACCCATTAGATTCTGGGTAGTTTGGTTTTTTGAATAAAATTTGTTTACATTTTTCAAAAGAATTAGAGAAGTGAGACAGCTTCCTTTTTAAAAAATATTTTATGTGTAGAAAAAAGTGCTAGGAAATAGAAGATGAGGTTTCCTGTTGCCCTTGGTAACATAAAAGCAATTCTGAGGCTTGTTCTGGGAGGGAATACATATAGAAGTAAAATGGGATGCCTGCAAGTCATCAGGCCATAATGACAGGCATCTGACCCTGCTTAAACTAAGCCGAGCCCTGGGGTGAACTTCCCTTCAGGGAACTCAGAACTAAACTCAAGGGGCTGGAGTTATAACTAGCGATTTTTAAGCTTGGGAAAAGCTTCATAAGATGTACCCAGGGCAACCAGCAACGTACATTCAAATCAAAACTTTAAACTAAATTCAGGGGAGGAAGGGTTAGAAGATCCAGAATAACCCAAGGCTATATAGCTAGGAACACCACCAGTGGAGGAAAAGGAGCAGTAGAGCTGCCATAGCTTCCTATTCTAACTATTTATTCTTGTTAATTAGATGATGAGGACACCCAGGTGCCCCTTCTTAAGTTTATTGAAGGAGTGTAAGTGATATCAGGGTCCATTTGATTGGGTCAAAGCTCTGGTTACCCAGCCCAACCAGTATAAATTCAGTCAAATCTCTTATGTCTACATCTAACAGTAGTGGGGAGGAAAGAGAGGGAATAAGTAATTCTACACTGCCTACAATGTCCCGAGGTCTGTGCTAAGTGCTTTATTCAAATATCATCTCATTTGATCCTTACAATAATTCTGTGAGTTTGTCACCATTTTACGTTTAAGGAAACTGAGGCAAACAGAGGTTAAGTGTCTTGGCCAAGGTCACATAGTCAGGAAGTATTTAAGGTCAAATTTGAATTGTGCTTAGCACAGTACCTGGCACATAGTAGGTGCTTAATGAATATTTATTAATGCATCGATTCCTGATTCCAAGCTGAGTGCTTTATCCACTGCACCACCCGCTACTTCTTCCAGTGCTGTAAGGACAAAATACCTCTTCAAAATCTTAATTTGTGTGTGTGTGTGTGTGTGTGTGTGTGTGTGTGTGTGTGTGTGTGTGTGTGTGTGTAGTTTATATAAGCTCCTAAATGACAGAAATCATTTTTGTCGTCGTTTCTGTAATCTCTGCACCTATCACAGGGCATCAGAGTAGACAATTTGTTGGATAAATGGTTGTTCAGCATATTGTGTAATGGGTTCTCAAGGCTAAAGTATTCATCACCTCATGGTAGTTAAGCTTTGTAATGAGAAGACTGTACACTTGAAGTAAGGCATTGTATTAAGTCCTCTCTATCGTTTACTAGCCATGTGACCATGGGCAAGTTATTAACCTCTCTGAGCCTAGTTTCCCTAGTTATAAAAAAAAGGAGAACAATATCTATATTCTCTGTATCACAGGTCTGTTGAGAGACTTAAATGAAATAATGTGATTTTTCCAAAGGAAAAGTGTTCTATACTCTCATTTAAAATTACTAACCTGACTGTGATAACACTTGCCTGACTTACTCTCCTGATCTTGGAAAACAGGCAGAAGCCATCACTGAGCTAATATCTGAAATCTTTCTAGGTTGGTAGGACTTACATTTACCCTTTAAAAAACTATAGACCTCTCTCTTCAAGCTTCAGCAAGGCATCACTATAGGTCTTTAATAGAAAGAGATACTGTGCTACATTTGAGAAAGATATTTTTCAGCAGTACTTGAAACAATGATGTAGATCATATTTTAAATTGTGTTAAAACTCCCATGTAGAAACAGAACAACTCAATTTCAATTTCAGGGGAAAAGTGAGGGGGTTGGGAAGAAGATGGAAAAAATAGAAAACTAAGGGCTGAGGGCAAGAGAAGATCAGGTTCTCCCTGGGAACTTTTTTTATGAATTATTTTTCATGATTTAGTAAATCCACTATACGATTTAGAGACAGGAAGACCTGAATTCAAACCCTCTCTCATAGAATTCTGTGACTCTGGGCAAGACACTTAGTCTCAACCTTAGTTGCTTCATCTGTAAAATGCAAGTAATAATACAACAACCAGAGGGTTGTTGTGAAGGTGAAGGAATTCTCTCCCCTCCCCCCCATCGTAGTGTTTATAGAAGTTGCTATGCTTTTATTATTAATTTCCATTAAACGTTCTGCAAACTATTGCACAGGTGAATAAATATCCCAAAAACATATATAAATATTTTTGTAATTGCATGAAAATTTTGAGAGGTAAGCTTAGTACATAAGATAATTAAGATGATACATATACCATTCTGTTCCTATTTGTTTCCTTTTGCAAAGTGTCTATATTTTGAAAGTATTTTATTGCCCAAAGCCTGGAAATTAGCGTTATACCAGGGTGATTGAGACCTACGGTTTTATCTGTCCGTGATCATGGTCTGCTTGAGTACAATTTATTTATGGAATTCTCAAGGATATTTTGATATATTTATTTGCCACATGAGATATTGTCATTTGCCAGTCCATACAGATAGTGAGCTTTTTTTAAAATGTGTAATTCAAACCATTAAGTGGTATCCTGGTAAGTAGGGGCTGAATTTTTACAACCCACCAAGATATGTTGCCCAGTTTCTATGGTTTCCTTAAATAATCTGCATTGATCAATAAATCTGAGCTCTTTAAGAATAACCCTTCTGTAATTTCTGGTAATGATGAGTTGGTCTTCAACAGCCTTTTGTTTCTGTAAATAAATCCCGTGACTCAACTACTTCTTCCATGCTCTTTTGATGACAAGTTGTTGGTTCAGTTGATATAAACGTTATGAATTTGGTTACTCTCTTGGATCTTGTCATTTCATAGGCTCCAGCTGGAGGTAAACCACTTTGGGTTACATTCAATAATCCAAGCACACATACCAATTGTGAGCCTTTCCTATTGCTTAGTAAAATATCTGCTTGTTCCAAAGTGTTTCTTTAAGGTTTTAATAAATTTGTCCCAATGTCCACCAATATTTTCCCTGCATTTTGATGGGGATATGTTAATCTTCCTATAGCTATTGTGGGTCATGGTTCTTATTTCATAAGTTCTAATAGTTCCTTGCAAAAAATATGCATCTAGTACAATCATTATAATAATATCCAATTACACACTATTATTATGTAATGTATAATGTTATTGTATTATTTATAATATTTCTATAATAGTTGGCGGCATTATTATTCAGTTCAATATACCTCAGAGTGAAGAAAATCACTCAGTCCTGGAGGAGAGAATAGGAGCTTTGGTTTCAAAGATGAAAAGATATTCTCTCAAGGGTATGATCAAAGCATCCAGAAGACATTAACAGAATTGGCATTAAGGATGGCAGAATTCCTTTTTGTCATCCACATCTTTTTTTTCTTTTAATATATTCAAGCATTTTGACCAAGTTCAGAATTTTGTTATTCTGAGTAGTTGCCAAGTGTAAATCCTTTCAAAAAATTGGACCATGGCGATAGTGGCTACAGGATGATTGTGAGGAGGATGATTTCTCCCCTTTTTTGAGGTTCAGGTAGAAATGGTCCGAGAACCAGGGACTATTCTACTATTAATCTTTCATATTTAATGTGCTCTGGATTATTGTTCAGATGTGTTAGGATGAAAGCTCATTCTCTAGGCCTACCTCAAGCATCCTTGATCCCACTCTACTAGCAAATAGAACAAAAGGGATGTGTATCTCATCCTGTCCTTCACAGTTTTAATTTCTTCTTGACTTATGTGTTTTGAAAACATTCATTTTCATGTAGTTTGGAAGTTGATGAGTTTTTGGTATGAAGAAACCTACTTTCAAATGTTTACCCTAAGCTTTTAGGGGGATATCCAGGTGAGTTGAGGGGGGAAAATTATTCTATGATAATGGACTATTTGGTTCAGTTCTTAAAGACATTTTGAAGCTTGTATCTGTAGTATCAATTTTTGTCATGTGCTACTACATGGAAGTTTCTGATGTATAATTCTAGCCAGGAGGTAATGTCTTGCTAGGTATTCAGTAGAGAGTAAATTTTTACAGTTGGCAATGAAGTCTTTCACAATTTCTGCAATTTCCTTGCATAATCTGCATTGATCATTAAATATCCTTATAGGTAACTTTTCTGTACTTCCAGGTGTCAATGATCTGGTTCTGAATTGCCATCATAAAATCTTTCCAATTTTATGAACAAATCTACATGACTCAGTTTTTTTTAATGCTTCTTTTTTGTGACATGCTATTGGCTGAGTTCATCTGGAAGTAAACCACTTTTAATTTCATTGTACAAATCCTACATTGGATACCTGTCGTTAGTATTGCTTGATGAAGTGGTGTCTGATTGTTCCAAAATTTTTCTCTAGGTTTCTGAAGTGTTTACCATGTACTCTAAGAAAGTTCATAAATCTTTCTCTTTTTTGGTGAGGAAGTATTAACATTTCTATAGCTATCGTAGGGTGATGGGTCCTATATTTTGTTAATATTGTATGGTTTTTTGTTAGGACATTTTCCAAATCTGTTATGATCCATTTTATTATCTTGAAAGTATACATTAAGATCGGTAATGCATAGGTTTAATTGCTTTAAACGTGTTCTTCCCATTCAGCTTTGATACCAGGATGCTAGTTAGTCTTAAAAAATTCATCCTGCTCCAGCTCCTGCTCCATCTTCATCATGATCATCATCCTCATCCTCACCACCACCACAATCACTGCTTCATTTTCTTTCTGCCACTTCTTTTCTTCCTCCTTCTCATCCAGCTCTTCTTCCTTCATCTTCTCCTCGTATTTCTCCTCCTTCTCCTCATCCTTGTCATCCTCCTTTTCTTTCTCCTTCTTCTTCTCCTTCTCCTCCTCTTTCTCCTTCTTCTCCTTCTCCTCCTTCTTCCTTTCCTTCTTCTCCTCCTCTTCCTCCTCTTGCTCCTCCTCCTCCTCTTTATTACTATTTTCTCCTTGAATTATTATTGTTCTCTCCATGATGTATTCATGTTATTGGTCTCTCCTTTCTTACAATTTTTAGTAAAATCAATTTCTTTCCAGCCAAGAGGGAAAAAAAGACAAGCAAGAAAAGCAATTCAGATTATGTTTTTAGAATTATATTGGATGTAAAAATGCTTTTAAAATAATATACCTGTATTCATTTCACCCTCTTCCCAACCCTTCCTCCTTCAAAAAGTTCCAGGGCTTCCATATTGCCTCTAGGATCAACTATGAGCTCTACTTGGCCCTTCATAATCTGTTCCTGTCTTTTCAATATTTTAAAATCTTAATCCCCTTCTTGCACTCAATTCCAGTTATATTGGCTTCCACACTCTTCCTACCTAGGGTGTTCTTTCTCCCAGCTCTATGCCTTTGCAATGATTATCCTTCATGCCTGAAATACACTACTACTTCACTCCTCCCTCCCGGTATTCACAATTTCTGTCAAGACTCCAACGCTACTATCTTAAAGAAGCCTTTCCTGATCTTCCCAGCTGCTAGACTATCCATGCCCAAAATTAAATATGTTCATTATGTATATATTACAGTTCTACTCATATGTTTACATGTTATCTCTCCTATTTGAATGCAAGCTCCTCACAGACAGGTCAGGTTTCACTTTTGCCTTCATAGTCAGTCCCACCATAAGTAGTTTCACTCATATAATATTTAATAAATGCTTATTGATTGATTTATTCTCACATGTTACACTTCAGGTTTGAAGTCCTCTGTCTATCTCATATTGAAAATCTTTAAGGAAGACATCTTATCATCGTTTAGGGTTCTTAGACTTATCTCAAGTACACCATCACTGGTCAGTGAAAAATAAATGGTAAGCAGATAGGCCTAGGGGAGGAAGGCAGAAAGTCTGTCCACCTTAGGACTTTCTTTCAAGGGACACCCAAAGTCCTTTGCAGTTAAATCTACTTCTCCTTCTAAAACCAAAATTCCTTTTCCTTCTTTTGAACCACAGAGAATTTATTCCAATAATGAGTATCACTTATTTAATTTCCAACAAACAATATGCTTATTAATGTGAGTTATTTTTACATTAAAAAAACTTAGAACATTAAACCCTTATACCCTGTATGTTTCACGAACCACTGAATAAGATTTTCCATCAGCTCTTTAAAAACATTATGTGGAACAATACATCATTTTATATTGGTGATTCTAAAAATAAGTTTATAAACAAAAAATCAGAATCATGCATCTAACTGGGTTATAGAAGCCAGATGACATAAGTAGTAATTCTCCTGTGACATAGCATGTAATTACAAACAAACTCTCCCCCTCAGCTTGATCATAAGCTAGTTCTTCGAAGTAAATTCACATATTTTGTTTTAATCTTTAATGTATAGGTCATCAATAAATTACAAAAGACACAGTCCAAGTTGGTAATGGCCTTTCTCAACTCCTCTCACTAGAATGGTTCTTATTTAGAATATGGTCAGGAGCATGAGTTTTGTCTTTCTTATTATGAAAAACCAAACTTTCTTTAGCTATATTTTATGTAATTTTTTCAAGTTTTAGGTACCTAGAAGCCTCTAAGGAAGCATCTACATTTTTCTTTCCCATGGGGCCACAGTAACCAAAGGAGGACTTTGTATAAATCAAGGCTTTAAAGGTAGAGGAAAAAGCTCCCAATGAACTATTCACTAACATCACACCTTCCTGTTTGATAGTTGGCCCATATCTATAATATTTGCCCTGGTATGGGATTTAAAAGAATACATATTGTCATAAATTTAGAGCTGGAAGGGACCTTAGAGATCATGTAGCTCAACCCTTTCACTTTACAGACAAGGAAATGAAGGCCCAGAGAGGAAAAAGTGACTAGCACAAAGTCACACAAGAAGTAACAGAGATGGAATTTAAATCCAGATCCTGAGGTCTTTCCACTGTGACACTCTGCCTCCCAAAGAGACTGGGGCTAAATAACTATCAACTAATATCAAATATGGCAGCTATGTGATTCAGTGGATAGAGTACTGGAACTTGAGTTAAGAGGATCTGAGTTCAAAATCAGCCATCAGACAATTGGCAAGTCCCTTGACTTCCATTTGCTTCACCTTCCTCATGTGTAATATGGGGATAATAGCCCCTCCCTTGAAGGGTTGTTGGCGTGAGTTAAACAAGATAATAGTTGTAAAGCACTTTGCATAGTGCCTGACACATAATAGGTGCTTTATAAATGTTATTAGTAGGTGTAGGATTTGAACTGAGGTCTTCCTTACTCTAAGCCCACCATGCTATTTACCACACCACATTGCCCTCTCAATTACCTTCCATTCAGTCATAATCTGTATTTAGAAACAGAAACTTGTGATGTGTTTCACATACGCTCAAGAAGTGGGTGTATGTGAAGCTCAGCCCTTTCATAGCCCATCTGCCCACAGCTTCTCTGAGAGAAATATGCGCCATTTCATTAGGAAACCACAAGTACTCATTAGTAGACTAAGGCACACTTATAGTCCAGCAACACCATGTGAAATGTGGCATTAAAGAGATGTTGTCTTCTTAATGTACAGTTTAGGTATAGAATATCAGAGGTCAATTCCCTCTATGAACACTGATGTTAGAAGCATTTTATCGCATACGGTTAGAATGTCAATGGGAAAGCACTGCACAGACACACCAAAAATAGCACTAAAACAAACATAATTGATTGCATGATATACCAGCGGCAAGCTAATGTTAGATAATGGCATAACTTTCAGTCCAATCTCTGTCTGTGAAAGGAATACGGGTCCTGGCATAAGAGTAAATGTAAGAGCTGTGCTTTTAATCACAATGAACTGTGCTGGAGGAATGTTTTTCTCTTAACAGGGCAGAATTTTAGGTCTTCTCAAGAGGGATGTATACAAATAAAGCCACAGAAGACACCCCAGGAGTGAGTACTCTCAGTCACATGGGTACAAAGATATCTTCAACTCATTCTGCTTTAAAGTTTTCCGTCAGTAGTATTTTCCCCACAATTAAGCTACAGTATTATCTGGGCATACTTCTCAGAAGGCGGGTTACAATCCCTATTGTTTGAGAATGGGAATGGGAGTGGTGACCTTCCTTCCTTGAGAACTTTCATGGATGACAATTAATTTGAGTAAGTCTCTTTCATTCATTCACCCAGGGCCAGTAGTACTCAAATCACCATCCTTGATTTTAATTGTTGGCTTTCATGAATGATCTATAGATGGTTTTGAGTTCCTGCCAAAAACAATACATCTGCTAGAAAAAAAAAAAAAGAATTAGCTTTATGGGAAGAGAAGCTCTTTTCCCATAAATGATGAATCAATCCATTATATTTGTGATAATCAATGCCATGGATCCTCTTCATGTCAAAGTAGGGGAAAAACCCTTAGTGAAGTGGCCAATCATTATTAATTCATTCATTGCAATAACATTAATCATGATGAGCTAATGGGATATTAATGTGGCCATAATGTAGCCTTCCATTGGAATTTCTTTGTAGTATGGGAATTCACTGGTTTTTTTAAAGTTAATAACCTGACAAGTGGCTTCCTTTGGGTTTTAAGAGAAGAATGGAACGTTTTAACTTGGGAACCCCATTTTACATGCTAAAATGGGGCCAGAAGGGAATTTTAATAGGGAAGTATGCTATAGAACTTCCTGTTTAGCCTGAGTGACTTTTGAAAAGCATTCAGCATCTTGAGCAATACAGTGTCATTCCAGGAAACAGACACTGCTGAGCCTGGGGTGAGACAGATGGGGATGGGGAATGTGGGGATGGTTGTGTGGGGGAAGGTTGGCCATTGTAGGAAGGTTTCTGGAAGCAAAATTCAAGCTATGATGATGTCTGCCAGAATGGAAAATGGCAGAATTCAATCTAACTTCTGCTTCTAGGCTCCAGAATATTGTGCCCCATTCGTTTTCCTTCATGTATGACCTCAACCAAACAGATGGGGACTACTCTTTCTTAATCCAATGAGTCAAAATGGCACATATTGAAACACCTCAATGGTCTAGTTTGAACCCTCCATTTACTTCAACAAATCCGTATGTTGCATATCTTTGAATTCTCTCACTGTCCTAAAAGTTCTCCCTTATATGGATTCTAGCTTATCAATATATAACACATAAGTTACAATCTAACCTTCAAATGATGTCTCTAGGGTACCATAGTAGATGTTTATAGTCCAGAGTATGGCAAGGAGAGTCTCCTTTCAACTTAGTTTCTCTAGGGTTGAACCCAATCTGGACACAAAGGGTGGATTCACAGCAGAGGAGTCCCTCGGAGAAGAAAGGAGAGAGCACAATGTCACCCCCCCACCCCAGTCCCTTGGGCTCCACAGCAGTTCTTTATACACACCTGCATGTACTTTAATGTAAACATATATGTATAGCTACACACCTGCATGCTGACATGAGAGTCCACATGGAAGAATGACTGGAGAGCTGGCCTCAAACCCAGGAAGAATTGGGGTTAATTGCTTGCTGGCTGGATGATCTTGGGCAAGTCACTTAATTTCTTAGTGCTCTTAGGTAACTCTCCAAGATGATGTCCCTTGCAGTGGAAGTGGGGCCCTTTATTGACGGAAGTTTTTTCACATGGGAGAGACTCATACTAATGAAATCACAGGTCCAGGACCCTCTCTAGAGCTTCTTGACCCAAGGGTCTTGGTGCTCACCTAGAGCATAGTCTCACATCATCAGAAGCTTTCATATCAAGGTCACACCAGCTCTTTTTCTTGACCCTAAAAACATCTTTGCTTTACTCTATTGCATTGACTGAGCTGCAGACATTTAGAGAAGGGGCTTAATGAAAGGGGAAGAACTACATGGCAAAATCTGGGCCTGAACAGGACCCGCAGCCATACTTTTGACTAGATACTGCTGTGTTTTGAAACAAATGGAGAAAAGGAAATTTTTTTCTTTACTGGATCAAATCCATTGTTCGCTGCTGTTTTTTAAAAATATGTTTTAAAAGGATTCCTCAGAATTTAGAACACTAAAGACAAACAAAGAGAAATAATGTAGAACATTAATCTTAAACATAGTGTACCCAAAGTTGGCCCAAACAGAATTTTTAAAAGATGTGTGAGGCAAAAAATTGGGCAATGAAAAAATATTTCTTTTCCTATAAATTCTCAAGCAGCCATTCCTCTGGTACACTACAAGGAAGTTATGTGACATAATGGAGAGGGCACTGACCTTGGAGGCAGAAAGATATAAGTTCAAATCTGGCCCTAGATACTTGCTAGTTATGGAACCCTGGGTTTTCATTTAATTACTCCCTGCCTTAGTTTCTTCATCTATGAAATGGGAATATGACCACTTACCTTTCAGGGCTGTTGTGAGGATCACATGAGATATTTGTAAACCACTTTGCAAACCTTAAAAGCACTATAGAAGTGTTGTTATTATTATAAGTTACTAATAATAGTAAAATACATGGTTGCTTGACTTGCATTTTAGGTTAAAATCTCCTTGTCCATTCATACATCAAATTAATGTTTTATTTGAACCTATTTGCTGTGCTTTCTTTGAATTGTATGTGTCCCTTTCTGTGCTATCTGTAGTGGCTTAGAAGCACCTAATGGTCAGAGATTGTGTTATGAAACTTTCTTCCCACAATGCCCAGCATTACTATTTGTTTATCCTCACCCCCTCTGAGAGTTGATACGTTCTCATGGCTTCAACTGTCACTTCCACGGAAATAATTTTCTACTCAATATATCGAACCCTAACTCAACTCCAGAGCTTGCATCCTCGATTTCTAGCTGCAGCTACACACCTATTCATGTTTAAATGTCCTACCCAAACCTGAAGCTCAATATATCTAAGGCCAAATTCATTATTTCTGACACCCTGCTCCTCTCCCCACATAGAGCTTCCACTTCTGATTCCTACCCAACCCCTTGCTAATGGCACCATCTTTCTTCCTAACTGGGCGCCAAGCTTCTGTGTTGTATTTAACTTCTCCTTTTCCTTCCCTTGAGCCCACACCCAATCATCCCCATGGTATAGTGGAAAAAATACCATCTTTGGGATCAAAGGATGTAGGTATGAACCTGGTCTCTGCTAATTTAGTTGTGTCATTTCACCACTTTCCTCTGAGGCCTCAGTTTCTTCATTTATAAAGTATGAGGGTTTGACCTAGGTCATCTCGAGTGTTTCTTCTAGCTCTTTCCTTTTTCTTTTACAACTTTTTTTTTCATAGTCTAGGTGATGTATTAGAGTCAAATAATAAGATCTGGCTGTTAAATTTTCAATGTCAGTATTTGCTCCTTGGAAACCAGCAAACACCAAAAATGAAAGCTTGATATATCATTTTGTTGATGAGAA
The DNA here is from genome assembly GCF_028372415.1 of Notamacropus eugenii. NCBI lineage: Eukaryota > Metazoa > Chordata > Mammalia > Diprotodontia > Macropodidae > Notamacropus > Notamacropus eugenii. The sequence continues at coordinate 21,069,364 of NC_092878.1, forward strand.
AGTGATGGATGGAGAAAATGTTAATGATGCAAATTGCACTTAAAAATATCTTCTGGGTACATTTTTATACACTTTTTCTCCTCTGAAGAGATGGTTTTTAAACATACCAGCACTGTTTATTCCCTCTACAACAACTATAGTTCAAGACCCTTGACCATGTAACTGGTTTACTGA